>NC_044402.1:8704768-9004768 GCF_006542625.1 Nomascus leucogenys
CAGCCTCATGCCAGAGAGAGCTTCTGCAGGCAGCAAATCCCCTTGGTCCATGCTCCCCAGAACATTCTACAAAAACAGAAGCAGTACCGGAGATGGGGGTGGACCTCAGACCAGATCGTGCGACCTCATGAGGTCCTTGTGAGAAACATTTTATCCCCATTTCACAGATGAAGACACTGACTCGCGGATGAGTCATGGAATTGGCCCAAAGTCATCCAGTTAATAAGAGGTGGAGCCAGGATTCAAAACCAGGCGTGTTCTTCGGAGCTGACGCCTGCCCCATGAGGGATGAGAGGCCAGGCCAATACTGCTGTCATCTCTCCCCTCTATCCTCCCTCTCTCTCTTGGACTTGTGCTCACCCCTCTTGCTCCACAAATCCGCCCGCTTCTCATCTCTGCTTCTCTCTGCAGACTGGCTTCCTCTGCTGAGCTCTCGGTCCCTGCACCCCTGTGACCTCAGCTGACATCTAGCTCTGGCTGATTGTGGTCCAACCCTGGCCCAGACACATCCATGAAGTTGCAAATGTCTCCCAACAGCCAACGGCGTCAGCATTTCCATGTCATAACCCTAAAATGCCCAGCAGACAGTATCTGGCTGGCCCAAGGGAATGAGGTCACCTGGTAACCGAGAGAGCTGCACAGGCCCATTCCTGTGGCAGGTCTCTGGATGGGAGTGGATACTTCTAGAAGCCTAGGAATAAGGAGATGGTTTCTTACAGCTCCATTACACATCCAAGCACTGGATCTGACAGCTCCAAGCCTCTAGGGCTCTTTGACTCATTTTGCTCCTCTCGAGCCACCATGTGCTCTTTCACTCATTCAGTAAATATTTGCTGAGCACCTGCTAAGGGCCAGGCTATGCTCGGTGCTGGGGGTACAGTGGTAAACAACGCAGGCACGGTCCTTCCCTGTATGGAGCTTCTGTTCCTAGTGGGCAGACAGACCCTAAACCAATACATAAATGACAATGAGAGGTCACTTCAGTGGGACCTGTTCTCTGAATGAGATAAACAGAGGATGTGTGGGAGAGTAACTGAGGGTGTGGGGGAGGGAAATTGGGGAGTGGCCTCCTGCAGAAAAGATGTCCTACAGGAGTTAGCATCAGAACTGAGACCTGTGCTTGGGGACCTAGAGGCCGCCAGGACAAAAGGGTAGAAAGGAAAGACCTGGCTGTGCTTGAGAAATGCAGAGGCTTCCAGCTGGGCTGGGGTGGATGCCTGGGGAGAGAGGCCTTCCTATACCTGACACCCAAAGGAGTTTTCTCTCCAAGCCCAGGATTCCACAGCTCAACAACCTACTTGAATTCTTCAATGCATTTGTCACTATGTGCAATTATGTTCCAGTTTGCCTCTTTTTTAGTGTCTGTTTCCTCCATGAAGTTCTAAGTGCCACGAAGCCAGGGATCTTCTCCATTTTCTCTCCATAATACCCTCTGCCTAGAAAGACACACAGAATGGATGAGAAAATGAATGAGAGAGAGAAGCGCAAGCCATTGGAAAAGGATCTTGTCTAGGGATGGGTTGGAGCCCAGGCTGAAACAAACATTCCCCACGCAGGCTCAGGGGTGCTGGGCAGCAGCTGGGCCCACAGTGGTCTCTTTCCTTCCTTCCTTTGTTGTGCATTATCCAGAAATAAAGCGGTGTTGATACGGTGCTTTCAGTGATCACGGGAAACGGCCTCTCACTATCCTGCCTGCCCATTGTTTGTTCCAGGTAGAAGTACTCATCCAAGAACACACCCGGCACATGCTCACAAAGAAAAGGATGGCTCCCCTGGCTGTCCCTGCAAGGGTAGACACTGGAAATCAACAACTGGCAAGTTCTGAAAGGAGCTTAATGGTCCCCCAGCAGCCTGTGCTCCTGCCGTGCTGGAATCGAAGTATCTATTCTCCTCTTATATGCAGTGGTATCTGGAAGGCTTTGACTTGTTTTCCATTGTAGGAATTGCACTTGTTGGCCCCAGATGCTGGGAAAATAGCAACACCTGTGTTAAAATGGCAAGGAGATCTTGACAGCAAAAGCTTCACCTTTGTGATTAAAAAAAACACAAAAATTTAAGGTTATGTACCCAAATCATGTGCTCCAGAGAGTATAACATCAAGAGGCTCAGTGCAAGCTATTAAAATAATGGGGAAAAGAATGAGGAGACGACTAACTTCTCCCTATAACTAAAATAAAATTAAAAATGGATTAAAGAGTTAAATACTCAATGAAAAATAGAAAAGCATTAGTAAATATTTCTCTAACTAGAGATGAGAAAAATCTTATTAGCCATAGTAGCCACAAAACCTAGGAAGAAACCGTAAGAGAAAATACTGATATAATTTACACAGAAAAGATAAGATCCTGGCTGTAAAATATAATAAGATTAAAGAGTAAGCCTCCAACCAGGACAAAATATATTTGACATGGATATAAATAGTAACTTTAACATGAAGGAATCTTTTACAAATAAAGAAGATGATGCCCCCCAACCACAGAAAAATGAGCAAATAATATGAACAGGCAATTTACAAAAAGAGAAATCTAAATGACCAAAGATCTTTTAGAAAATAATCTACATAACAAATAATCAAAGAAATAAAAATTAACAAAATAATCAGCTACAATATTTTAGCTATTTAAATTGGTAGTGATTTTTTTTTATTTTATTTTTTTTAAGAGATTGGGGGCGGTCTCACTCACCCAGGCTGGAGTGCAGTGGCACAATCATCATTCACTTCAGCCTGAAACTCCTGGGCTTAAGCGATCCTCCCACCTCAGCCTCTTGAGTAGCTGAGACCACAGCAGTAAGCCATCATACCAGGCTAATTTATGTATTATTTATTTATTTATTTATTTATTTATTTATTTATTTAGTAGAGACAGAGTCTTGCTTTGTTGCCTAGGCTGGTCTCAAACTTCTGGCCTCAAGCAGTCCTGCCACCTCAACCTCCCAAAGTGCTGAGATTACAGGTGTGAGCCATTACACCCAGCTGGCCATAATTTTTTTAAAGTAATAATACTCCATGTTGATATCATGAGGTGGAATAGACAATTACATGTACTGCTAGGAGAGAATGTAATAGCCACATCATTGAGGAGGCCAATTTTCATTGAAACCCTAATTTTTAAGCCCACACCTGTGGTAGACAGAATAACAGCCTCTCAAAGATGCTCACATTCTAATCTCCAGAAGCTGTGAGTATGTTAAATTATATTCAAAAGGCAATCAAAGCAGCAGATGAAATTAACTTTGCTAATCAGCTGACCTTAAAATAAGAAGATTATCCTGGATTGACCGGGTGGGCCCAATATAATCCCAAGGGTTCTTAAAAGTGGAAGGGGGAGGCGGAAGGGTACTATCAGAATGATGGGATGTGGGAAGGACTGGCCCAGCCGTGGCTGACTTTGAAGATGGAGGAAGAGGCTGTGAGCCTAGGAATTGCAGGCAGCCTCTAGAAGCTGAAAAAGGAAGGAAACAGAGTCTCCCCTAGAACCTACAAAACGAACACAGCCTGCCACACCTTGATTTTAGCCCAGTGAGATCTATTTTAGACATTGGACCTCCTGAATTGTAACATAATAAATTGATGTCGTTTTAAGCCACTAAATTTTCTATTGCATGGCAACCACAGAAAACTAATACGGTACCCTTCCCCTAACAAAAAAAATAGGATCTCTAGTTATTTCTTCTATTAGAAATATTCTAAAATGTGATGAAAAATCACTGTGATTTTTAATCATAATGGGATGTGGGAAGGACTCAATCATAATCATAATCATTATTATAATCATCATAAAATCATTATGATTTTAATCATAATGATTTTAATGGCTGCATAGTATTCTGTGTTGTGGGTATATGTAATTTCTTTTCATGGGAAGATTTCTGACATATCAGTTTAAAGGCAAGTTACAAGACAATATATACAGTAGCCTACAATCTTTGAAAAACTAGACATCTTTAACATATGTATGCCAAGATATTTGCCATGCTCATTGGGTGGTAGGACTAAAAATTATTTTTCTTTTTGTGATTATATTTTTCAAGTATCCAGCATAAAGCCTATATGAGCTAAGCAATTTTGAAGAGAGTATTATAAAAGTATATTATAGCACATTCATATGATGAAATAACATGCCACCGTTTAAAAAAATAATCAGCCAGGCGCGGTGGCTCATGCCTGTAATCCTAGCACTTTGGGAGGCCAAGGCGGTCAGATCACAAGGTCAGGAGATCAAGACTATTCTGGCTAACACGATGAAACCCCGTCTCTACTAAAAATACAAAAAATTAGCCGGGCGTGGTGGCAGGCGCTTGTAGTCCCAGCTACTCGGGAGGCTGAGGCAGGAGAATGGCATGAACCCGGGAGGTGGAGCTTTCAGTGAGTCAAGATCTTGCCACTGCACTCCAGCCTGGGCGACAGAGCGAGACTCCATCTCAAAGAAAAATAAATAAATAAATAATCAATTGTAGAAGGATATTTCATGGTACTGGAAACTATTAATGACATATTACTAATTGAGAATGTTTCCATGATGGTAAATATGTCATGATCCATATTGAGTTTAAAAGAAAAATACCCATATACGCAGAAAAAAGGTTGACTGGAAATACACCAAAATATTACCGGTGATGGGACTATGAGAGGTTTTGATTGTCTGTATAGGTTTTCTGTAATTGGAAGCACATGGGTAATTTTTGTTGCTGCCAATGTTTTCAGAAAGCACTTGGCACTGGTCTCCTGGACAGAGGTCCCGAGTGGCCACCTGGTAGTCACAGCTACAAGCTCAGGGGAGCCCTTCCTGCCTCCCTGGTGGACACATTCCACCCTTGGGGATGGCATGCACCAGCCCAGCAGAGGCCAAGGGCCTGGCACAGAGGACACAAATTCTGATTGTGAGAGTCTGCTTTTCACGTAAGGTGCCTTCTGTGGACCATTTTTCCTAATGCTTTTCTTCCTCAAATGCCTGGCACCCCTCAACTGTGAGCTCACATGGATGAGCAGTGCATCCAAGAATATTCTGGAAGCTCCATTCCAGGGCAGCCCGACTGGGCAAACTCCTCTCAGAAGCCCCAACATCAACACCTTCTGTTCTCTTTGGGATCGATCAGCTGCCCCAGAGAAGAATCCTCCCAACTCCCAGAGGGAGGGAGTCCTGGAGCCCAGTAGGAGGACCAGGCTGGGGCTCTAGTGTTTCCTATGCAAAATTTCACTTCCTTCCTCTTTTCCATCCAGTGCCCCCTCTGCCCCTCTATCTATGGATGCTCAGCTCTGGTTTTTCTCAGAGATGGCATAAAGAGGATCTCCCTGCCTCCGAAGTCATTCTTAAGTCATCCTTGAACAGACACATATTTTCAGTTGCATCATCACCATCCAGAGGCAGTGCCCCTGTTTCCTGGGGCCTTCAGAGCCTGCAGCGCCGATGGGCAGCTCTGGATGTCCCCACTCTCACCCAAGGCTCCCTTAGGGTACGCATCCTTGGGTTTGCAGAAAGCATCACCCTCCCTATCTGCTTTCTACCTTACACAGGCTGTTGCTCTTCTCACCCCACCTCTTACGTGCCCTTATGGTGTTACATATGCCCACATCTCCATGGACCGTTTTTGGGTGGATTAGAGGAAGATGATAAGCATGAAATGTGCATGTTCAATCCAGTCTCCTTAACCAGAAGTCCAAGTTCTGAACGGATACTGACTTTATTAAACTTCGCATCAGTGACATGGAGTGTGTAGGAATTATTACTATTCTCTCCATTTACCATTGAGAAAAGTGGAATCACAGGAGAGTTGTGTAATTTACTAATTTCTCAGCTGGGGGATTCTGGGCTGAAGTCATACAGAATTCTAGGAGAAAGGTTTTGTGCATTGCTTGGAAGTATGCAGAGAGGAGAACATGGGTGGAGAGAAGATGTCAGACCAGGGACCGGCCCATGCAAGGTATGTGAGCAGGGTGGCAGAGCTGGGAACCACGGGAAGACCGCAGTGCTCAATTCTAGATTTTACGGAAGGGCTAACCACGCCTACTTCTGTGCACCAGGAGGAATCTGACTTACAAGACACATGGGATGTTTCCACGTCCACTTTGCTCCTGCATCAAGGCTGCCATCCTCACCCCTCCTGGTACTGGGGTTTGAGCTTGGGGAGCTGACTTTCTGAATGGGCTGTACCTCTCCAGCCCCAGCCTGAGCCCAGGCTGGGCTCCAGGAAATCTCTTTCAGCAGAGAAGACCAATGGGGAAGTGACCAGTGGCTGAGCTGAGAGAAGGTCACACATGTGGGACACTCCGTGGGAGGGAGACTCTGCAACCCCATCTTCCGGACAATCCCATGGAAATCTCAAGCCCATGTAACCCTGATCATCGGGCCATGCTTGGGGGAGATCAGATAAAGGGCCGCTTGTGGGTTCCCAGGATACAGGACAGTGTCTTCCTAATTGAGTGACAGGTCCAGCAGGCCAGGCTGAGCTGAGATGGGCCTCGTGCTCATTCCCATCTCCCAGAGCAGCAGAGGCCATCTGATCCCTGGGGGTCTAGGTGATAGTCAAGCACCAAGGGGATTTGGCAGTCCCAGTGCAAACACCAGGAGATGCCAACATTACTCAGCAAGAGCTACCTTTCAGGCCGGCCTGGAGAGCGGCCAAGTAACCAGGGGCAACCAGGGACTCCACCCCAGGTTTGAACTTTTCCAGAGGTTTGGTTTGCAAGTCAGAGGTGGAAATCCATGTGGGAATGCAGGCTGGTCCCTCCTCCCATACTCAGCCCAATCCATCGTCACCTAGGCAGGTGGCTACAAGCCTCTTTCCACCACCTTCCTAGCACCCTCCGCTCTGTGCTGAGAAGAACTACGGAGGCAGAGGTTCTGGGGCAGGCCCGGTCCTGCTGGTAGGATCTAGCCAGAAGCTGGGTTCACAGTGTTCCTTATGTCAAGCAGCAGTGGCAAAAGTTGCACTCACAGGTGTCAACTGCGAAGCCAGGCTTCTCCTCACCTGGGCTTAAGGAATGTTCTGGAAAGTGATGTGGGTGGTCTTCAAAGTGAACCCCTACTCCAGTGTTACCAAGCTTAGAGGCCATGTTACTTTCCTACTGTCTCATCTTAGCACTTCATGGGGACTCCAATAAGCAGGACTGAAGGTTCTAAACCTCCAAAACCCCTGTCAAAGCTGCAGCATTGCAAATCAGCTCGCATGCCCAGCAACCAAGCCTGTCTGCCTTTTGCACACAGCATCCTTGATGCAGAGTGTGAACACCCACATGGGATATGGCCTCGATCTAGGGGCACATACCCTCACATGCTGTGCCTTCGGGGGAAAGACAGAGCTGAAGACGCCCATATTTTTTAAATTTACATTTCCATTGTTTAATCTTCAATTCTGATCTGAGTTGAGAAATTCTAAATCAATTAGGATTGCCTTCTTTTCGTTCCTAAAAATAGATTCTGTTTCAAAGATCAAATAGAGAACTTGAGGAGAGAAATATTTTGGATTTTCAGAGTACTCATCTTAACTTCCACAGGCTGCTTTATAAAAGTACTTGATTAAAGGAACAGAAAAAAGAATAAAACAATGTAGGATTTTGGTGCATTAGAGAGTGCACTGCAGCATCAGCTTAGGATATTCTGCCAGTTTAAAAAGTATTCATACTCCCCCTTTCTCTGCTTGGCAAACTCCTATTCATCCCTTCATACCCTAACTCAAATGCCCTATCATCTGTGGAATATTTTCTGACCACACTGTCCATTTTCATCTCTAGAAACAATTAATGCTTTTTATGTGATGCAACCACACAGCTCTTAGTATGTAATCTCTTTGTAGTTTGTATTTTAATCTGCTATGTATAAAAATTCACATCTGTAAAATGCCTGTCTTCCAAACTCACAAAGGCAGAGACTAAGCCTTATAAGGTTCACAGTGATTGTAAAAAAGTGTTGAAAATTCACATGCCACCCCTGCAAAGGCTTCCCAGACTCCCCGGGCAGCAGGAAAATCTACAGACAAGTGATTTAGACTTCTCCCCTCACCACCCACGGCCCACCATGGGTAGTGCGCAGTGGATCTCACTCCTTCCCTTAGGTTATGTAAAAGTCAAAAACGAATTAAAATCCTTCTCTGTAATCCTCTCATAAGATGTATGAAGAAGGCTATCTGCATTCTTTCCTTCTAGCAAATGAGCTTTAAGAATCAGTTGTGGCCGGGTGCGGTGGCTTACACCTGTAATCCCAACACTTTGGGAGGTGGAGGTGGGCAGATCACTTGAGGTCAGGAGTTCAAAACCAGCCTGCCCAACACGGTGAAACCCCGTCTCTAATGAAAATACAAAAATTAGCCAGACATGATGGCACACATCTGTAATCCCAGCTACTCGGGAGGCTGAGGCAGGAGAATTGCTTGAACCCAGGGGGCAGAGGTTGCAGTGAGCCGAGATTGCACCAGTGCACTCCAGCCTCGGTGACAGAATGAGACTCCATCTCAAAAAAAAAGAATCAGTTGTATCTTGTGCAGACCATTGTGTGGCATATACCTCAACTGTGGTCAGGTCAACCCTGCACTGACTCCAGGCAGGGAGCCCCAACCTCAGGGTCCTGGGAGAGGTGGGACTGCAGGCTCTGGAGCCAGAATGCTGGGGTCCAAATTCTAACTCTACTACTTCTAAGCTGTGGGACCTCAGGTAAGTGACTTGATGTCTTGAAGCCTCAATTTTCTTATCTGTGAAATGGGCACAATTAACATTAGCAAATTTAGAGAATTATGATAAGAAATAACTGAGATCAAGTGTAAAGTGTTTAGAACACAGTAGATGAATCATAATGACAGCTTAATAATGCTAGTTTTTTTTTCTGTTATGAAAAGTATCAGTATAAATCCTATTCCCTCTCTTCCCTGAGCACTTAGAGAAAAGAGAAGTTCCCGAGAAGGTAGTGGTGTTTTTCCAGGCTCTCTGCTGTCCAGACTCTCTGCTGTTTCTTTCTTATCGCTGTGTTCGGTGGGAGAGACTGTCAGCCAGTTGGCTCCGATTAAGGAGAAGGAGAGAGGAATGCCCCCCCAGCCACCCCCCACACACACACATACCACCATCACCTGTGTTACTCACATGACTTCCCTCTCTCCCTTCCCTTTAGGGCTAGAAGGGGGCCGCAGTGTAGAGACAGCATAGGTAAGAGACACAGTACTTTGGAATGGCGAGTCATGCATTCTTAAATACATAAGGCCTGGGTGGAATGAAAAAGAATTTAGGACTAAGAGAAAGGAAGTCTCTCTCCAAGAAAGGCTCAGCTGGCGCACCCCACCCCTGGCATCTTGGTGGCCATGACCCTACCTGGCTCCAGCCCATGGCTGCCTGCAGGTCGGTGCTCCTCCATCTCTGAATGCCCAGGTCTTGCCAGCCCACTGCCTAGAACACCATGGGAGAGTAATTGTTGAATATCTGAAGGTAACTAGACTTCAACAAGCTCATTTGGGGCCATGTTTAACCTAAAGGCAAGACTGGTAAGAGATTGATAACAGATCACTGGCAATTGAAGTTTAAAATCCAATTTTAAAGTTTAGTTAGATGAAGGGATACAGACGTTGAATCATCTTTAAATAGTATAGGAGAGAGAAGTAATATAGAATAGCATTTTTAGATATTTTCCCATTTTAAAATGAGAAATCATTTGAGGGAATCATAATATTAATAAAACCAGCAATAATAATAGAAATAAAGTTTTATTAAACAATTGCTTTATTGTATAATAGCTGTTATTGAATGTTTATTAAAAAGTAACTTTTACTGAAGGTGACAATGTGTTGAGGGCCTCTTTAAATCTTTACAACAACCCTGTAAAGGAGATACTGTTGTCCCCATTTTACAGAAGGCCAGGTTGACGTTTACAAAGACTAAGCAACTCGGCCGGGCGCGGTGGCTCACTCCTGTAATCCCAGCACTTTGGGAGGCTGAGGTGGGTGGATCACAAGGTCAGGAGATCGAGACCATCCTGGCTAACAAGGTGAAACTTCGTCTCTACTAAAAATACAAAAACTTAGCTGGGCGTGGTGGCGGGCGCCTGTAGTCCCAGCTACTCGGGAGGCTGAGGGAGGAGAATGGCATGAACCTGTGAGGCGGAGCTTGCAGTGAGCTGAGATTGCACCACTGCACTCCAACCTGGGTGACAGAGAGAGATTCCATCTCAAAAAAAAAAAAAAGAAAAAAAAGAAAGACTAAGCAACTCATTCACAGAGCTCATGGATGGCTCATGGAGGCAGTACAGTCTGACTGTAGATGCTATAGAAAATAGATACCTGAACTAATATAATTCTGCAAGTGGGTATGGACTTCCTATTATGTTCTCAACTTCTCCTGTAGGAACACTGGAGTAGAAATGTGGTTCTCCCTTCTGAGAGTTTATAACCTAGTTCTGATGCCAGAACCCATGCATTAAATTATTCAGCAGCCAAATGAGAATTAAGTTCGAAATGCAAGAGAAAAAATAAATGAAAAAGTACAGCTACGGTTTTCTTATCTGCTACAGATATTGTATTGTCTTGACCCCTTCTATGTTGACATCTAACCATTTCAGCTCTAAGGCTACTTCCATGGTAACATGCAGTGTGGCCTTGGCCAAGCCCCATCACTGCTGAACCTCAGGCTTCTTAGCTATAATTCACTCTCCAAGCTTTCATTAAAGGTGCAGAGTTTACAAAGTCCTTTGCCATCACACACGGAGGCTTCAACAACGAGTGGGACCAGGCTAACCACGTTCTTGCCTTGAAGATGTTCCCGATTTGTAGATTGAAAGGGTTAAACCAGCATGAAGCACAGAATGTATAGGGGGTACAATTGTTGCTGGCTGTTGTTTTTAGTGAAGAAGTGGTAACATTATCAGAATTCCAATGGAAGACCCTTGAGAGATGCCTAGAGATGCCTGCAGTGCCGGTGGTCATGAGGATGATTGTGTCAACGTTTGGCAGGGGCATCTTTGTTTTGAAGATTTCACGGTGCTAAAGAAGTTAATGTGTAAATTAAAATCAATTATCTTCAGATAATTGCTTCTGCCTCCATCTTTCTCATTCTTATTCTCCTCTTTATTCCCTCAGCCTTGAAGGCCTACAGCTTGGAACGATGGCATATGAGATTGAAAGTAAAGTGGCGTGCTCCTCAGACCACAATGAAGGGCTAAATCATGTGCTCGGATCAATCAAGAGACATGAGGCCTTAGTCCCTGATTCTCATGCCACTACTACCCTTTCTCAACATCATTCCTTTGAGTTCTTTTTCCTAGAGAAGGACCTAAAATCTTTTTTTGACAGACCCCACCCAACTATCAATGGAAGTTATCCTGGGTAAGAGTACAGCTCTTGTGCTAAGGACTTTATGGGCACTTCCCAGCTGTGTGACCTTGAGTTAGTCACTTTCCCTCTCTGAGACTTAGGTTTTTCATCTATAAAATTGGGTAATATTAAGCTACCTCAAAGGGGGCTGTTATGAGGATTGAATTAGAAAACAGTCCCTGTTACATGACTATGAAGGAAAGCTATTGATACCATTGTGCTTTAGGCTACACTGGTTCTTAAAAAACTTGTAACCCAAATATAACCAGGCCAGAGGTCCAGTCTCTGTGTAGAGTAGCTTTTGAATAAACAATAGGTTGGCAGCCAAAAGTAATTCTTAAAATCTTTTCTGAAACATCCTATAGACCATTGAAGGAGGTGTAATTCACATTCTATAGCAAAATATTTTAAAAGCGTCGTTCCCTATTTACTCCCCTCTCAACCTTCAAGCTGTCCCATAGCTTCCCCTTAAGACTTTCTCCTTCTCTCCTATTTCCACTTAAGGCACCATGCAGCCTATGGTCTCTTTGTTTTGCCTGTCCCCTGACTTCCTGCTCTACCTTTCTTCCTTCTGGCAGTCCATTCCCATTCCTGAATACAGTGCCTTACCTAGGCCATTAGGGGTCCTTCCAATTCTGCAGTTCTTTCTACTCATGATCCTGCCCAACAGACAGAAGGTCTGAGACCATGCAGGAAGATTGTGAGTCCTACTGAGAAGGTCAGGTGTGTGCACAGGCTGCAAATACTGCTACAATACTTAGATCCACTAAATTACACATAAATAATTTGAATTGCTTTTAGAGCGATGTGCAAAACAGAGGACACTCTTTGTTGCCAGCAAGGGCTTCAAGTTTTGAATGCTTACCTAGCTTCTTACCTGGAGAACTGTCCTGGACCACACACCCTTTTGGCCCACCTGGCATCAGGTTAGAAAGAGGCCAGCAAATCCCATGAAAGGCCTTCTGAGCCTTGAAGTCTCCACTGGGAGGGAGGAAAGAGGAAAAACCCTTCTCCACCAAAGCCAACTGTCTACTCCTTTCCCATGGCCTTGCCCTGTTTGGCCTTCTGATGAAGGTGGCACCTCTCATTCTACGGCCACGGGTGCCAAGAGCTCAAGAGATAAGAGAACGTTTACTCAAAGGAGAAAACTACCTTCTGCTCATTGCTCTACTTGCATTGAAAGTTCCATTCCCTGCTAGAATGTCCTCGTTAGATGTTTTCAAGGCCTTTGTTTTGTCCTCGACTTCAGGGTGAATGGAAGAGAAATGTTGAAGAAAAGGTATGTAGATCAAAGTCCAACCCAGCCTGCCGTGGACATTTGCTAGACAGAGTTCTTGGTATCTGGAATGGGCACAGCGTCCACCGCAACCTCTAAACCTTAACTCAAGAGCCAAGAGCATCACCTCATTTGGATCTGAGCAGAATCCCATCAGCAGTTCCCTCCGAGGAAGGCCCATCACTCAGCAAGCCGCTCCCAGGGTCTTCAGTCCCCATTAGTATTTAATGTTATTCCTATGGTAAGCGATAGCTGGGTTCAGCTCTTTTGGAATGGGTCTGGGTTTAGTTTGCCCGTGGAAAAGGATGCATTAGTGAGATTAAATGGGGCTTGTCATGCCAGCACATGTCACTGGAGCTGCTACAGACAATAACGACAGCAGGAAATGATCTTTCGCAAATGATGAATTCGTGTCTAGATTTGACTGTGCTTTTTTGTAAAGGTGTGTGGGGGGTCACAGCTTCACACAGTCCGAACGGGTTTACCGACAGGCTGCCAGCTCTAGAGTCTTGCAGTAGATCGGGTGAATGTGCTTGGTTAAATGCAAGCTAATGTTTGTGCCTTTGATGGAGATGGAAGCACCACCAGGAAGACAAAAAGAAAGTAAAAATTAACAGCGGGAGGAGAATGGGGAAAACTACCTGTTGTATTCCAGGCACTGAATTATACTGCTCAATTAATTTCTCTGGCTCCATCTAAATAGTGGGCTCCTCAAGAGTGAGAACCACAGCTTATCCAGTTCTAGTCTCCCAAATTTATTACAGCACCTGGCACATAGTAAACACTCAGAGACTGATGAATGTATGAATGGCCAAACTCTGCTTGATTCCCATTTTAGAGGAACAAAATCCAGACAGATACATAGCTTTAAGTGGGAAAAAATCAATAAAACAGTCTAAGCACATTATAATCCAATGGCATAAGGCAGTATCATGAAGTCATTAAAAATAATGGTGGATCCAGATGAATGGATGAATAAAATGTGGAATATGCATGCAATAGAATATTATTTACCTTTAAAAAGGAGGGGAATCCTGACACATGCTACAACATGGATGAACCTTGAGGACATTATACTAAGTTAAATAAGCCAGTCACAAAAGAGCATGTATTGGATGATTCCACTTGACTGGATGATTCCATTTGACAATGATATGAGTTATCTAGAGTAGTCGAATTCATAGGGACAGAAAGTAGAATGGTAGTTGCCAGAGGGGGGAGAGGGGAATGTGGAGTTGTGTAATGGGTACAGAGTTTCAGTTTTGCAAAATGAAAAGAGTTCTGTAGATGGATTGTGGTATTGGTACAGCCCCTTAGAAGTTAAAAAAGGACAGGAATACTCCAATGTTGAATGTCTAACAGGATCTCCTGTTGAGAAAGCATTTCCATGAAGTACATTCACCCATGTGAATGTACTTAATGCCACTGAACTGTACTCATAAAAATGTATAGTTAAGATGGTAAATTGTATGTTTTGCACATTTTATTGCAAGTAAAACAAACGTTGGAAATTTTGTCCAAATGGAAAAATGCAATATGTTTTGTCCAAATGGAAGAATGCAAAATTGTATAGACATGCACATGAAAAGGAATAAGCAAAGAGAAAACCACTGCATGGTGGGTGGTGGCATCATCACCATTATATCATTATTAAAATGTATTTAGTATTTATACATTTCCTTTAAAAATTTCTTTTTGCTCAAAAAAGTAAAGATATCAAAAGAATACCTAGCAGGAGAAAGGAATAAAAATAAAAATAGATCTGAATGATACTGACAAAATTGCTATGGTCGAGGGTTCCTGATGTAGAGGGATGCAGAGCTCATTAAGTGCCAAAGTCCCTTAGTCACTTCCTTTTGATGATGGTGGTGGTGGTGGTGATGATGATGGTGATGGTGATGGTGATGGTGGTGATGGTGGTGGTGATGGTGGTGGTGGTGATGATGATATTGGTGGTGGTGGTAATGATGCTGGTGGTGGTGGTGATGGTGGTGGTGGTGGTGATGGTGGTGGTGATGATGATGGTGGTGGTGATGGTGGTGGTGATGATGATGGTGGTGGTAGTGGTGATAATGCTGGTGGTGGTAATGATGATGGTGATGATGATGATGATGGTGGTGCTAATGATGGTGGTGGTGGTGGGTGAGTCGTGGTGATGATGTTGGTTGTGGTGATGATGTTGGTAATGATGATGGTGGTGATGATGGTGGTGGTGGTGATGGTGGTGGTGATGATGCTGGTGATGGTGGTGGTGATGATGGTGATATAGTTGAACTGTGGAAAACTGAATTAAATAAATTGGAAGGAATTCAATACATACTTGATGCTGAAACATGAAGGTAGATGGAAGTTCTAGGCAAAGACTCAAAGACTGGGATTGCTGTTAATGCAAGAGTTTTGTGATGAATGTCAGCGATGGAGGTGCACATACATGTGCCTGTGTTGAACTGGAAACCATGAAACCAGAGTCCCAACACACCCTGCGTAGATCAGTTCTCTTCTTGTATCCTCACTCTCTCTGTCTATGAAATGAAAAGTCTGCACTGATGAATTTCCAAGCAACCTTTCAGCTCTGATAGTTTCCAAATGGACTGAACTTTATCAGCCCCTTAGAAGTTAAAAAAGGACAGGAATACTCCAATGTTGAATGTCTAACAGGATCTCCTGTTGAGAAAGCATTTCCATGAAGTTATTTTTAAAATAATTGAATGCGTATTGCAGCGCTCACAATAAATATACAAATACAAGCAAGAGAAAATCATGTAAATATATAATTATATTAGGCACATTATATAAATGTCATATAAACTCTGAGAGGGTAGAAACCAACCATGACTACAGATAATCCTGAATAAATTACTTGCTATGCTTAGCTGTTTTGCATTAAGAAAAATGACCTCTGTGGCTCCCTGTTTTTTGTTTATCTTTGTGTAGGTCTTACCCACCACAGAAACTCAATAGTGGCAAAACAGAAGGCATTTCAATTGAACATTTTAGAAGATATCCAAGTGTCAGATCTTTTTGATTCACACCAATGTGCCCAAGTAGCATGCTGCTGTGGCATGAGTGTACCAAGGGATGAATTGAGGAAGCAGAGGACCCTTGGAGGACCCTGAGGACACAGTTGGGAGAGATGAGAGAACAGAACAAGATGATGACCGTTCACAACATGTAATTGAGTTCAGCTTCTCCTGTTGCCATTGAAGAGGTTTGGTGACCATTGGCCTCTGGCACAGAGTAAGTTGGATAAGGTCAGTATCCTTACTGAGTTTATCCTTGAGCTCACTGAGGTTCCCTGATAAACAGGAAGTTGGAGCCATCAGACCCTACGTGAGGATATGGGGACAGATGCTGACTAAGACCAGAAGGCTGGTCCCCTGAGAGCATTCTCCCAGCTCTTGAAAGATTCACTGGATACTGAGAAAACTTGGGGAAGTGGAGAAGGCAAACTACACAGGTGCCCCTCTAGGTCTTGCAAGACCTCTTGGGGAAATATATTGAATTTTAATGGTTGCAAGACAAGGTAATGGGTTTGCATGCTGAGGTCACTCACAAATTCTGAGTTTGCATGTAGGATGTTTGCTCTATGAGGGTATCACAGAAAATTTTCTGTTTATTCCACATCTCAACATAATGTTGTGGGAAAATGATAGTTCTACTCTTCAGAGATGCCCACAAGAGTTGGGAAAAACTAAATGCCAGACAGAAGTGGGCAACCCCTGCCTGTGGCTCTGCACCAAGTTTAAGATTGAAAACTAGGGTGAACATTTACCTGGTTTTCTGAACACACCATGCCAAACAATTGATCTTGGCATACTGGTATAACTGATTCTCTAGGAAGGTAAAGGTAAATCTCTGGAGAAGACTGTTATGGATTGCATTTTTGTGTCCTCTAAAATTCATATGTTGAAGCCTTACCCTCCAATATGATAATATTTGGAGGTATAGACATTGAGATGTAATTAGGTTTACATAAGATCACAGGGTGGGCCTGCCATGATGGATTTAGTGTCCTTATAAGAAGAGGGAGAGCTCCACCATGTGAGAACACAGCAAGAAGGCAGGCATCTGCAATCCAGGAAGAGACCCCTCACCTTAAACTGAGGCCACCCAACATGCAGTACTTTGTTATGGCAGCCCTAGCAAATCAACACAATGATGACAATGACAACGGCCACACATGCTGGCAATTTAATCTCAAACTTCCCAGCCTCTAGAACAGTGAGAAAAAAAAAATATTATTTAAGCCACAAGGTCTACCATAATTTGTTATAGCAGACTAAGACAGATGCAGTGATTATATTATTTACTTCTTATCAGCTAAATAGTAATAACGATGATGATGGTTACGGTTGACTCGCGTCCCCCCAAAATGATACGTTGGTCTCTTAACACATATTACCTCAGAATATCACCGTATATGTAAATAGGGTCATTGCAAATTAAGATGAGGTCTTCAGGGTGGCCCCAATCCAATATGACTGGTTTCCCTATGAAAGGGAAAATTTGGGGGCCAGGCATGGTGGATCATGCCTGTAATCCCAGCACTTCGGGAGGCCGAGGCACGGGGATCACCTGAGTTTGAGAGTTTGAGACCAGCCTGACCAACATGGAGAAACCCCGTCTCTACTAAAAACACAAAATTAGCCAGGCGTGGTGGTGCATACCTGTAATCCCAGCTACACTGGAGGCTGAGGCAGAAGAATCGCTTGAACCTGGGAGGCGGAGGTTGCAGTGAGCCAAGATAGTGCCATTGCACTCCAGCCTGGGCAACAAGAGTGAAACTCCGTCTCAAAAAAAAAAAAAAAGGGAAAATTTTGGACACAGACACAGGGAGAATTTCACATGAACGTGAAAGTAGAGATCAGGGTGATGCTTCTACACACCAAGTGATATGGTTTGGCTGTGTCCTCACCCAAATCTCACCTTGAGTGTTAACTCCCATAATTCCTACGTGTTGTGGAAAGGGAGAAAATTGAGTCATGGGGGCAGTTTCCCCCATACTGTTCTCATGGTAGTGAATAAGTCTCACAAGATCTGATGGTTTTATAAGAGGTTTCCCCTTTCACTTGGCTCTCATTTGCTCTTGCCTGCTGCCATGTAAGACGTGCCTTTTGCCTTCCACCATGATTGTGAGGCCTCCGCAGCCACATGAAACTGTAAGTCCATTAAACCTCTTTTTCTTTATAAATTACCCAGTCTCAGGTATGTCTTTATTGGCATCATGAAAAGAGACTAATACACCAAGGAATGCCAAAGCAACCACCAGAAGCCAGGAGTGAGGCCTGGAACAGATTCTCCCTCAGTGCTCTCAGGAAAAAAAAAAAACAACCCTGCCTTGCTACCCCTTCATTTCAGATTTCTCCCCTCTGGAACTGTGAGGCAACAAATGTCTGTTGTTTAGGCCACCCAAAGAGCAGGACTTGGTGACAGCAGCCCTGGCAAGCCAACACAATAACGACGGTAGCCATGACCACACCACTGCCTTATGAGTGAGTGCACACTCACTTTACACTGAGGGCACAGCAGGGAGAGATGAGAGAACAAAACAAGATGGTGGCTATTCACAATATGTAATTGAGGTCAGCTTCTTCTTCAGCTTCTTCATTAGAGAGGTTTGGTGACCACAGGCCTCTGGCACAGAGTAAGCTGGATAAGGACAGTCCTTGAGCTCACTGAGGTTCCCTGATAAACAGGAAGTGGAGCCATCAGACCCTGTGTGAGGATGTAGGGAAGGGTGCTAAGACCAGAAGGCTGGTCCCCTGGAAGAATTCAGACCATGGTGATCATATCTCTTGGTGTGTGATTGCCCACCAAGGCCATAGTGGTTGCACTTATAAAGTATAAAGTAGAGGGCAAGACCCCAGCTGGAGGTAGAGACCAGGCTTGGTGGTTATTCAGCCACCACTATCTGCATGGCCTTGGGCAAATGGCTTGGCCTCTCTGGCTCCAGTGTCTGCATCTCTAGAAGAGGGGTGATATCACAGTGCAAGGGCTTGCACTTGCTGCAATTATGTAAGAGATCGTGTACAAAAGGGCTCGGCCCTTCATAAATACTTCACAACTACTCGCTGTTATGTTTTTATTCTAGAGTTCCCAGTTTACAAGCCCTTTGCAGAGACATCATCTAATCTTCCCACCCATCTTGTCCCCAGCTAACTACTAGTATTATGATTCTCTTCTCTGCAAAATCACGGCAACAGCAGCTTCTAAGAGTCCTGGGTTGTTGGCTTCTAAATTGTTCACCCTGACCCAGCTTGGAGGCCCCCACTTTTCCCCAGCCGCTTGAGGCTTGCTTAGCCTGGAGAAAATGTGTGTTCTACTTAAGTCGTTTAATGTTTAGATTTTATGCCCTAAACAAAGATAACACTAATGAATTCACAGTCAACCTTTTCAGCCCTGTGATAGAAAAAGATTTTCAGTCACTTTAGCCCAAGCTACATTTGCACCCAGGGTCACTCAAAGAAAAGGACAACACATTAATCTTTGTCCTCCTTGTGTTGAACAACCTCTCAAATAATCCATAGCACGGCATGAAGTGAAACTCAAAACCTTAAAACGCCATCTATCTTGTCCCCAATTAAAACATAATCTTTTTAAGCTGCCAATACCCACTGACCAGAATCAATAGAGGGGAAGATTATGAATGGCACTTCCTAGTGATCTGGTCGGACAGGGAATGGATTGCTGCTGTCATGTCTGGAGGGAGGGGAAAGTGGATGTCCAAGGTAACCACAGATAACCTGGCTTCACCCTCTTGTGTAGCTGATGTGGAAATCATATCTTCTGTGAACAGCCATAGAGGTGATCTTTTAAAAATTCCTGCTAAGCCACAGTTTAAGTTTCAAAGAAACGAATTAAGTACCGCTCCAAGCATTCGACAGGATATCTTGTAAGAGCATCCTCTGTGCCAGGTGCTCTGCTAAATGTGAAGGGTGGTGAGATTGATGCGGAGTCGGTGATGTTCTGGGAGCCACTGGTCTTCCTCCCTTCCCCCTTTTAACACATGAGAAAAACGGGGCTTAAAGTTGGCATGGGATTTCACACAGGTGACAGAGTCTGCACCTGGCCTGGGATCCTGATGCAGAGGCTCCTGCCCTTTTGATCTCAACACACTTCAGTTCAACTGGCTCTGAACTCTACTCCCACTGGGGGCTTTCCACACAACAGACGTGAGTGGTCCCTGAAAATCTAGCAGCGGCCACACCCCACAGCAGCTCAGGACTTCTCTCTGAAACATTTGCCACATCGAATGAGGATAAGACTCGAGGCCGAAGCTTAATTCCCAGAAGCCAGTGAAAATGCTCTGCTCTGGTCACTTTGACCTACATTTCCATGTTGTGTTTCTAGGCCAGCATGGTGGATTGGCAGCTGTGTTCTCATTCCCCAGCCTCAAAAGTCATCATTCTCTATAAACACTGCTGCTTTTCCCATTTTGGACACCACCTGGATTTAAGAGGGTTTTTGGGAGAGATGCTAACAATGGGTGTCTACTCTGTACCAGGCGCGACGGCTTACCGCATATGAACCTGCAGTGGGAAGGTGGTTTGATTGCGAATGCTCAGTGGGAAGGACAGTGCTTTTTCCAGTTGATGGGCCCTACTCCATCCCACTCCCTAAAATATCTTTCTGGTAGGTGGGGTCTGGGCTTCAGGGATGAAAAAACAGAGAGTGGACCAAGGAAGGCCCAGAGAAGCTGAGGACGACAGGAGATGGCCTTGGGAGAGATCTTTATAGTGAATGAAGAATGAGGGGCTTTATAATGAACTTTGGGAGAGTGTTATATAATGAGAAAAAGATGAGTCGAGATGGAGAGGCAGAGAGCAAGAGAGAGAGAGGCCAAAGCAAGCCTCATGGGCTGGGAGAGCCATGTCGGTCTCCCCTGTGCTAAGTTGGCTTGGCAAAGAGTGCTCCAAAGAGGCACGGGGTATGATGAAATTAAGGAGGAGAGAAAATGGAATGTGAGAGCTATTGGGGAAGTATGAATTCGGTCACTTTCAATGTCTTTCAAGACGTTCAAGTTCAAGGTCAGAGTCATTTCATTACTCTAGTTGCTCAGGTTACTCATTTCTTTGATTGTGATCCTTTTCACGTGGATTTAGAAATCACACAGGATCTATTTCAGAGGAGCATCACGCTGGGACCGTGGACTAAGGCCATCCCTCAAGTTAGAGATTGGCAGTTGTCAGAGGAGGAGGGCTGTGCCCCAGAAAGGGGGAATTATTTTAAGGAGGTACCAGCAGATGTCTACAGCACTGACTCACCCAGGGCCACACTAGCCATAGGTGGCCAGGCTAGAATCTAGCCCCAATTTCCCCTCTCTCCAAGACCTCTGTTATTTGTCTTTGACCAGCTTCCTCCCCTGGTCTGGCCACCATGCCTCGTGCAGGGCTAATGGGGTAAAATGACAGCATCCATGGTGACATGGTTTGGCTCTGTGTCCCCACCCAAATCTCATCTACAGCTGTAATCTGCACATGTGGAGGGGGAGACCTGGTGGAGGGGATGGATCATGGGGGCGGTTTCCTGCATGCTGTTCTTGTGATAGCCAGTTCTCACGAGATCTGATGGCTTTATAAAGGCTCTTCCCCTTTCAAGTGCTCTCTCTCTCCTGCCACCATATAATACGTGCCTGCTTCCCCTTCCACCATGATTTTAAGTTTCCTGAGGCATCCCCAGTCATGCAGAATGGTGAGTCAATTCAACCTCTTTCCTTTATAAATTACCCATTCTTGGGTATTTCTTTAGAGCAGTGTGAGAACAGACTAACACACAGGGACTAAAGATGGAGCCATGAGAACCCTTTAAAAGACAAGGCCTCATGCACTTGGTGGCACCTCTGTGAAAGGTGAGCACCTTTATGACAGCTGAGCTTAAGGAAGCTGGGAGAACTGTGCTGGGCCTGGACTGGGTAGACAGGGTGGGGGAGTGGTAAGAGCATCCTGATTCGGCAGAGCAGGGTTTATGAGAGTAGAGGGCTACTTGGAAAGGCTTAGACAGGTAGGGCCTTGAATGCCAACAGAAGGGCTTTGAGAAGGCACATTTCCGCAGAGACTCTCTCTAAGGAGGAAGCTCAGCCCCGTTGCTTAGAGATGTAGTCCCTCGTGCTTAGAAAGAGTTCAAGGGAGAATGTCAGGGACCCCATGTTTTGCCATTGTTCTGTTTCTTGTCCTGACCCTCCCGAAGCAGAAGTAGTCTGATAAAGGTCTACTTCTGACCTATATAACATCAGAAATCTTTAAAAGTCAGATTTGAGAACTTAATATAACAGTGACCTTCTGATGCTTTCAAAAACAGTGCATCTCTATAAAGAACTCCCTAATTCATTAAGTGGGACAGTCATTGAAATTCTAAAATAGATCTGGATCTGAGATACTCATAGCTGGGGTTTGGAGGGAGACTTGCTGCTGCTTGGATACCCTGGAATATTCGTTCTCTCTCTCTCTCTCTCTTCCCCCTCCCCTCTCCCCCTCCCTCCCTGTCTGCAAGAATTCCTTTTGAAATGTACACACATTCACACATACACAGGACCAGGGTCAATATATCTATCAGTGACCATATACCCACCAGTGACATTTTGACATCATAACATCATATTTTAAAATTAGCAAATTGGATTTTAAAATTTTATACGGTTTTTATTTCCATGGAATTTACATTTGGTTCACTGGTGACCAAAAGAATCAGAATAAAACTACAATTGTTAATTTTATAAAAAGAAAATAATATTTAATCTTTATGAAAAATATAAGAAATAGGTATACAAAACACATGAAATATTTACAGTTTAATGTCATCAGAAACCCAGATGTCCATCTGTGAATCATTTTATAACGAGTCTCTCCATCTGTTGAAAATCAAGCTCAGTTTTACTCTAAAGTGTGAATGGACCAAGGAGAATGTCAAATGGAACAAGAGACCCCCCAGCTCTCTGTGCAACACTTGGCCCTGCACCATCCCAGCATTTCATTTCATCCTCATGCCTCATTTATGACATTGGTACAACTGTCCTATTTTGCCAGGTGGCTTGTCAAGGATGAGTGAATCAATTTGGGTGTTTTGGGCTGCAAGGAACAAAAATAGGCCTGTAGCTGGCTAACCAATGAGGAAGGCCATTGGTTGCCAGACTTCAGTTCCCTCTTTCTCCCGATGGTCTCTTAGCTTTGCTCCTCTCAGCCAAGTCTTTTAATATCCATCGAGGTAGATCACTGGATGGGAGCAGCATGTGTCCACATTCACATCTGGAGCAAAAGAGAGGAACTAGCTTCCTGTGGCTCCCTTCTGAGAATGAGGAAGTTTATTTCCCAAAAGAACTGGGCAAGTGCCTTTGGTTTCCTTTACCCAAGCTGACTCATGCCTGCCCATTTCTTTTCTTTCCTTCTTTCCTTCCCCTTCCTTCCTTCCTTCCTCCCTCCCTTCCTTTCTCCCTCCCTCCCTCCCTCTCTCTCTTTCTTTCTCTCTCTGTTTCTCTCTTTCTTTCTTTTTCTTTTCATAGTCTCATTCTGTTGCCCAGGCTAGAGTGCAGTGGTGTGATCTCGGCTCAGTGCAACCTCCGCCTCCTTTCAAACGATTCTCCTGCCTCAGCCTCCCAAGTAGCTGAGATTACAGGTATGTGCCACCATGCCCAGCTAATTTTTGTATTTTTAGTAGAGATGAGGTTTTGCCACCTTGGCCAGGCTGGTCTTGAACTCCTGACCTCAAGTGATCCGCCCATCTAGGCCTCCCAAAGTGCTGGGATTATAGGCGTGAGCCATCACGCCCTGCCAAGCCTGCCCATTTCTGAACCACCCCAGGGTGCCTGGGATTTCCTCCAGGGGCTGGGCCCAGTCAGCTGAGGCAGGGACTGGTGGCGTCCACCGCAGGTTCTCAGCTCAGAGGTGCCCGAGAGCCCTCAGCGTGGGTAAGTCGCCAGAAATTAAGGTAAAACACGTAACACAAGCAGCCATTGCTATGCATGCTGCTGAAATATCTGAAAACATTCAATTCTTTCATAAATAGGATTTTAAATACTGTTTCCCTGCCTCACAAACTGACCCAGATTAGACATAAAAGACATTCTTGGACCTTAAGGTAAAAATGCTGCACACAACACACACCCACAAACACACACACACACACACACACACTCACTTTAAAGCTCAGAAATAGATAAAATGAAAACCAGCACGTACATTATGGAATTTAAAAACGTAAGCTGGTAACCCGGAGATATTATTAATTTTGAAGTTATAACTAATTTAATTAATAAGAAATACTGAATGATGATGCCAAGGAACCTATAACTGTTAAAATGTTGAAACGTAAAATATACTATAAACAATTAGACATTGTGATTATGAAGAAATCATCTTGCCCAGCCGAGTTTTCTTACTGATTTTTAAGTGAGCAAATGTCCTTCATAATAATACATTGATTAATGGTAACACTTATTAGGAGCTCATTAAAAGCAAACCTGGGCCAAGTTTACCCCTGCATCATTTCATTTCATCTCCACATCACCTGGGAAGGAGGTGCTATCCCTGTTTATGAAGGAACTTAAAAACTGAGGCTTGGGGAAATTCCTTAATTTTCTAAGACACCCAGGTAAGGAGATACCAGCTCCAGGCCTGGACCATCTAATCATCATACCACCGGGAAGCAATTCTCTAAGGCTTCGCTAGGCTGGGTTCGTGGCTTTCATTCATTATTCACTGGCTTAAAATCATTAATTGAGTGTCTTCTGTGTTCCAGCCAGGCACTGTGTTAAACCCCAAGAAACACTTTGTTTTGGAATTTCATTTTTCCAAAGGGCCAGAAACTCAATACAGAGTTCAGGATTTCACCTGTCAGAAAAAAAAAGCCAGTGCCAATTTCAAAACTTTCCATCTGTCTTTTATGTATCTACGGTTGGGACAATTTAACATGACTGAGGGTCTTGATTTTATCCACAAATTTTTTTTGAAACAAAAATCTTTCTCTAAAAGAAGTTAGTTGGCCCTAAACTATGGGTATATTATAATTTACCATATTCAGCTATTATTGAAAATGTATTTGGCATTCAAATGTTTATATTATAAATATTACTGAATTATACTTATATATTTCTATAACTTTTGACTATAATTCTCTAGGTAGAAAAGATACCTAGAAATTTAATTACAGTCAAAACATGGGAACATCTCCAGGGTTCTTAATGAGTGATCTGATGAATTATTGTCCCAAAGTGACAGATGAGCACGCCCATTTCAGCCCAAACAAGTCCCCATGGAGCCTGAGACTGACTCGAGTCTTTGGAATGTGGTGAAATGGACCATCTCGGGGTACTATTCTAGGGTTTGATTCTAGGCATGGCCTCTTTTGAGTGATGGTAATTATTGGTGTAAACGACACACTTTCTTGTTAGAGGGTCGTTTAAATGAATGTAAGTGGACACATGTCCACTTAAATGAATATAAGTTGCCAGGTCAACTGAGTTATTTGTCAGGAGTGAATCTTCAGGCCTTCCAGGTAACCCCTCATCATGGGTGACTTGGGAATGGCCAAGCCTATGCTCAAGTTCAAAACTGACAGAGGCCTGAATTTCTCAGGGGCAGTTTCCATTTTCCCTTCTAGGGCCAGCCAGGATGCAGAAAGTGGTAGACCATCACATTAAGAAAAAAAATAGACATCCTTGCATCACTTTAACATGGTTACAAAAGTTCTTCCAAATGAATAACAATGATTGTGCAAGTCCCTTCCTGATTTTGACGGTTAAGATTCTAAGCAATTCTGCGGCACCATGGCACCCCCCAACCCCCAAGTATAGCACTGGGCACAGAGCAGGTATGCAGTAAATATTTGATGGACTCCATTCGTATTTGAGTCAGAATAGTTTCCTAATGTCCAGCCTTTACTTGCAAAGATTCTCCTCCACTTTTACTTTGAAACAGAATTATTTGAGAGCTCCATCTTAACTTTCAATGTTTAAAGAAAAGCAATGTTTGTGGCTGCTTATATAGAGCAGGGATCAGAAAACTACAGCCCACAGGCCAAATTCAGTCTACTGTTGTTTCTGTATGGGCTGAGACCTAGGAATGACTTCTACATGTTTGAACAGTTGGAAAAAAAATCAAAAGAATAATATTTCATGACACCTGAAAATTATATGAAATTCTAATATCAGTGTGCATCAATGAAATTTGTTTGTTTTGTGTGTGTGTTTTTGTTTTGAGACAGAGTTTCACTCTTGTCACCCAGGCTGGAGTGCAATGGCACAATCTAAACTCACTGCAACCTCGCCTCCCGGGTTCAAGCAATTCTCCACCTTCAGCCTCCCGAGTAGCTGGAATTACAGACGCCTGCACCACACCCGGCTAATTTTTGTATTTTTAGTAGAGACGGGGTTTCACCATGTTGGTCAGGCTGGTCTTGAACTCCCGACCTCAGGTGATCTGCCTGCCTCGGCCTTCCAAAGTGCTGGGATTACAGGTGTGAGCCACCACTCCCGGCCTGAAATTTGATTAGAACACAGTCACGCCTTTTCATGACCATATTTTCCACAGCTGCTTTCATGCTACACTGGCAGAGTTTAGGTGGGTGCCATAGATCCTGTGACCCGCAAAGCCTAAAGTATTTGGTATTTGGCCTTGTAGAGAAAAAGTTTGCTGACCCTGCCACAGAGGACTTGTCTCATTTAAAGTATCTAATAATCAAATTAAGAAAGCAGAATATAAATAAAAATAGTTTGTGCACCCCCCACAAATAAAGACATGTCTTGTATCATTAAGAAGCTATCAGACTTCTGTTTTCTTGGTTTTTAATCTACATTTGACTTTTTAAAAATATACACATGCCAGAGATTGCAAGTGGAGTGGTTCAAAAAGTAGTAGTAAAATGCAAATTCAATTTTCATCTTTTAACAAGCACAACGAAACAAAAGATAATAATGAGGCATATATTCTAAAAATTGCCAAAACGAGCCCAGAGAGCCATGGGGTTGAAATCAGTTACGACACAGGCTTGCCTCCCTTGCCCGGTACTAATTCTGTAAGGGAAAAGGTGGAATTGACCTTCACGAGAGATTTAAATGATCTTAAAAAAATATCCGGCAGGCCATCCCCCTCGAAACAGGAATGTGTGGCCCCTCCCATCTTCCTCCTATGGTAAAGGTTTCTCCTCAAAGTCAGTAAGTAACGTACGGTAATGGATTTCAAAGTCAAGAATCTAATGCAAATCTAAGTATTTGCTTATACACTCTCTGAATTCTCGACAGATTAAGTTTGGAAGTATTTTCATAGATCATATCTACATAATCTAATAGAGATGATTTCAGGAACACAGAAGATGTTTCCTGTGATGTGCTTGCCGGAGTGCTGCTTCTCGCCAATAACATTAATAAAGTATGTGTTTTTGTTTAAATTTTTTTTATTTCATCCAATTTATAGAACAATGTTGAGAGGTTTTAAATAATATTCTGCTTCTGTTGAGGTCTTTATCTTGACAAAACTACTGGAGAGAAATGGATGATTCTGAGGATAAGGGGTCTTTGTCTCTGTTAAGTTTATGTAACATAATTGACTTTGTTAAAGGACATTTAGGAATCGTGTGATTTACATCTCGGGAGAGCTTAATACATCATCTGCACGAGGTTCCACTTATTTAAATATTTCATTTTAAAAGGTGCAGCAGGCCTGTAACTTCATCAGCACTCACCTTTCCCAGCTGAAATGGATTCTCTAGCTCAATCATTACACCTGCGACTCAAACAAATGAAGTCTCTTTGCCACTTCTCTTGACAAGGGACCCTGTGCTGTCGTATTACATTTCTCCATCAAGTTACATGAGGCCCAGGTGAGATTTTCCTAAGCTAATGTCATTGGGGGGAAATCAGAAAAGATTAGACTCTTGAAACTTCCATTTTTCTAGTGTAAGTCATTTTTTCAGGTGTAAAGCATGTCAGTGCATGCAGCTCGATGGGCAGGCGAGGAGGACAGAGCAGCACATGCTTAAGTGCACGCTCTGAGTGCCCTGTCGCTCACTCCCAGCTCCATTGTTCATCAGCTGTGTGGGCTTGGGTGTGTTGCTTGACCTCTCTGAGATTCCCTTTTCTCTGCTGTACACTGAGGCCAATAATACTGAATCCTTGCACCATAAATGCATGCACCAGATGATGAGCACAGGCTCTGCTAGGACTGGTGTCACAAAGACAGCCAGCTCCTGTCCTCAAGGAGCTCCAGAGAGTGCATTTCCTTCTCCAGAGTTCCCTCCTCATCAGGGCTCACGTTACTGGGAGGGTCCAGACCATAGGCCAGTCAACAGACAACTGAAGAAGACACTTTCAGATTGGAAGAAGCATTGTGAAGAATATCAAATAAGATGACCCCCAAAAGGAGTAATGGGGCTGGGGAGATGCTTCTTTCAAGAGGGGCAGTGGAGAAGTCCTTGCTGAGCACGGACCTGAAGGAAGACAGGAGTCTGCCAGACAGAGACCCAGGGATGAGCACTTCAGGCAGAGGGAAGAGCAGGTGCCACTGCCCCACGGCAGACTGAGCAGGCATGACCAAGGCAGAAAGCTGTGCAGGTGGCACACTGGGAACACAGAGGGAAAAGAAAGCTACAGTGGAGATGGGTTCAGGTGAGGCTGAGCTCTGCAGGTCTTGGAACAGAGCTTGGCTTTATTCTAAGGGCAGTAGAAAACCACTCAAGGGTTTAAGAGTGGAAACGCCATAAGTGAGTAAATGAATAAATAGGAGTGAATGAATGAATGAATGAGGCCCATAAAAGAACTTTTTAAAGCATTACACAAACACACACACACACACACACGCACACACACACACACACACACAAAGGAGCTATGTATTTATTGCCCTTGTATTCTGTGCAAGCCCAAATACAAGAGAAAGTTAGGTCTGGGACAGATGCAATAACCTGAAGTGACCTCAGCTAAGGCTAATTTGGGATGCTTAGAGAGGCCACGGGGTATAGTCGTCCCTTCGATGGGCATGAGCTTACAACTGTAAGTGCTGAGCATCATTTTAAAAACTATGCCAAAAGAACAGCACAGATCACAAATACACGCTTACAGGAGAAAATTTGCAAATGGTCGCATCGTCACGTGAGTGAGCACCTGTGGCTTGGGCCACGGCCTCCAGAGGAACATAGATTTGAAGGGTGATGTTGCTCAAACAACTCAGACAATCATGCTTACTGGTGTCAAGGTAGATTACGTAAGCTTCAAGTAACATGTAAATATGCACATATATATTATGTGTAACTAATATGCAAACCCCCATGAAATGTTAAGAGAGGAAAAATAATCTTTTTAAAATTACTATTTTATGTCATATGAAATCTTAAGTATATGTTAGTAAATTAATAAATTGATTATTCCAAGTTGATTTTTTAAGTAGTCAGCAACACTTTGTGGGACATCTTTTCATTGAGAAGATAAGGGATGACATGACACTTCGGTTCATCTCCTATTTATGTATGTGCAACTTACATTGAAACTCACCAGTGTGGTCATTTCTAAGTCAGCTCAACTAATCTTATATGAAAACGCTGGGAGAAATGTCAGTGTGGCATCCAGAGTGGACAATGTGTGCTGGGCAATCTCTTGCTCTTTTCTGTGCCATCTCCTCTACTGCAGAGACTGGAAACGTGGATGCTGCATTTCTCAGCCTCTGTGACCAGCGGGCTTACACAGTAGGTTCTTCCAATGAGAGGTGCTCATGCAAGATGTGGAAGATGGGAAAGAAGGAAGAGTCATTATTACCTCTGAAGGGCCATGAGGAGCCAGTGCTTTTGCAGGCAGCTGGCATAAGGCTTTAGCACTGATGGGTCTCTGGGCAGCCCCCCATGAACTGCTGATTTCAGTGCTGCAGGAGCTGAGATTGCTGGAAGCTGTCCCTGCAATTTCTGTAGCTCCTGAGTTCCTAAGCTGTTTGTAGCAGTGGCTTCCCTGACCTTGCAACCCCAGGTCTTCAAATCATTTCAAAGCCTCTACTTCTTGTGTTGTCTCTTCCTCCTTGAGATACTCAGAGTTACTTTAGTTTGCCTGATGGAAGTGTCACTGATACAGACTGTCAGAAGATCTCTCTGATTCAGGCTTCGGCTGCCCCTGACCTTGGTTCTCGGCCTCTGAGACTCCTCAGCACTCCCTGCTCCCCTTTTTAAAAATGTTAGAGCGGCATGAAATGGATCAGTGAACAAAACACAGAGTTCCCCATCATTGCTGGTGTGCCAACAAATACCTCAAGTTCACTAACCAAATACGTGATGTGGGGAATCTCCAGGAAGGGGGCCCTGTGGGTCTATGAGTCAGGCCCCACATTGAGACTCTGAAGCCAGAAACCCGAGCTCTTGAAGAGGCTCAGCGCCTTGGGTACCCTCTTCTAACCTCCTCCCCTGGATGTACATTTTACCTGGCTCCTCAAAATTGACCTGTGTCTGCAAGCCCGAGGTGAGTGCAATTTTAGTGACAAAGCAACGCCACCAAGGACGTAAGGAGGCTAGACCTGAAGGCAGAGCAAAAATGAACTTAAGAGAAAGTGAGACCACGGTCCTTCGCAGACAGCACTGGCTTGGGGCAGGGTCCACTTTTTTAGAGGAGGGAACTGGAGCAGTCACCGTCCTTCCAGAAAATACCCTCCCCTGGTGTATTAGTCTGTTTTCACACTGCTGATAAAGACATACCCAAGACTGGTACAAAAGAAAGAGTTTTAATGAACTTACAGTGCCACGTGGCTGGGGAGGCCTCACAATCATGGCAGAAGGTGAAAGGTACGTCTCACGTGGTAGCAGACCAGAGAAGAGAGTTTGTGCAGGGAGACTCCCATTCTCAAAGCCATCAGATCTCATGAGACTTATTCACCTGGGAAGTCTTTTCTTCTTCCTGTTGCTGCCAAGTCAGGCGAGGTCTCCCTGTTCTTCCACCCCTCCCTGGCCTGTCATCTACTCAGTGTCGCCGTCTGTCTATACAGCAGTCAGCATTTCCCAAAGCCAGCATGTATTCAAGGGAGCAAGAAATTATCAATTTATTTATATTTTTGTAACTCAACTGAATCTCTATTTGGGGTCTATATTAGTAAAAGCACAGCTTCAGTAGAGGCTATAGAGGTATAGGCTCTTATGACATAGAGTTCCGACAATATTTCATTAAACAAGAGGGAGCTTTATTTCTCTCACACATCGCAGTCCAGAGCAGGAGGGAGCTCTGCATCTCTCCCTGGAGTGCCCAAGCTGGTGAGATGTCTCTGCCATCCTCGATGTGAGGCTCCCATCTCTGGCTCTAAGCTGGGTGGCTCAATTGTTGTCATCACATGGTCAAGTGCAATTCTTCCACCGTAGGTTTGACATTGCAGACTTTGGAGGGTGGGAGACACATAGAGGATGGGAGAAGAAGCTTCATTTTTAAGTACAAGAAACGAGAATTGCACACACCACTGTTTTCATATCCCATTGTCCTTGAGACAACAGGTAGAATGGTGGCTCCGAAAGACGTCCTTGACTTAATCTTCAAAACCTTGAATATGTTGCCTTACTTGGCATAAGAGACTTTGCAAAGATGTTTAAGGTTAAGAACCTTGAGATAAGGGGATGATCTTAGATTACCCAGGAGGGCTCAATGTGATTGTGTGAATCCTTAAACACGGAGAAGGTTTCCTGGCTATCGTCAGTCAGAAAGGCATGTCATGACAGAAAAAGGATGAGAGAGAGAGAGATGGGAGCTATGAAGATGAAAGAAAGGGCCATGAACCAGGGAATGCATGCCTCCTCAAGAAGCCAGAAGGGTTAAGAGAGTGGATGCAACTCTGGAACCACCAGAAGGAACACTAGCCCTGCCAACACCTTGATCTTAGCACAGTGAGACTTGTATCAGAATTCTGGCCTCTGGAACCATAAGAAGGTAAAATTGTGTTGGTTTAGGTGGCTAAGTCTGTAGAAATTTGTTACAGCAACAATGGTAAACTAATATACCTTGTTACATGACCCTACCTAGCTACAAGGGAAGCTAGGAAATGCAATCTCTGGCTTGGTCGGTATGTGCCGCCCTCCCTCAGGTGTGAGAGTTGGCCTCCCACTCCTCTATGGGGCCACAGGAAACCCAAAGTATTGGTGCCAGATCCTCTCTGTACCCACCCAGCCCATTTACATGAGCAAACCACTCTCCATAAAGGAAGCCTACACAGCCTATGCAGGACAAACCCCACCATCACTACAAGGCTGGGAGCAGAAACACCTCCCAGGATGCCAGCTAGAAAGTGAGGCACGGGCACTCTCTTGCCTCAGATTCCCATGTTGACCAAGGATCTATTAGTTCTCACCCACCCCAGCCATGGCCTGAGCAAAAGAGCAGTGTGCGACCCTTCTGAAAAATGTCCCAATGTCTAACTTTCTTATGCCCCTCTCCCCAGCTCCCCAGCTCTGAGGATCTTTACCCGGGCTCTGAGTGTAACTTCTTCCAGCCTGTCTGTGCCTGGAATGAGGCTTTTGAATTTTGAAGCTAGGAAACTGATGACTTCATTTTTTAACCTTCTATGGACAATGTCCCTTTGGGAGGCTGGGAGTCCGGTACCTGGTTGCTCGGGCTGCAAGGTCACCTTCATCTATCAGGGGGAAAGAAAACACAGAATTTCTGAGTAGGAAACACACCCTGAGTTGACACCACTCCTTCACTCTGCCCCACACACTCACATCTCCTTGAGAGCAGACATGATTTTGTAACGTCTCTGTTGTCTGACTCTCAGTGGGTGCTCAAAGGAAGTTTGCAGAACCAAATGAGCATTGAAAAGACGGCCAGACAAGGATTACCAGCCCATTTGGAAGAAGAGGAAACTAAGGCTAGACAGGCTACATGATGAAGCAGATGCAGACCATCTTCACCTGCACATCCTCCAGCCATTCAGCTTCAAGATGCGATTTAAGGCAGACGTCCAGCAGCCACTGCGGGCAGCTCTCTGTTGGGGACTGCCTCTAAGCTCACATGACCACACATCCAGGAAGTATGGGCTGGAACTAAACCTCACCCCCTCCTTCAAGCAGCCTCGACAATGACCCACCCCCAGCTCGTCCCTTATCAGGTGGGATCATTCTAAGGCACATGGCTCACACTCCTGGCACCCCTGGGGGTAGCTGTTGAGACCATGCACCTTCTCGCCTGTCTCCCTCACTGCGCTGCGTGTGCTCCTCAATCCCCCAAACCCTTGTCTCAAACCCTCTGAATCTAGAGAAACTCAAGGTAAGATGCATGCCTTGACAATGGGTACAGGGCTGGGAAGTGGCACTGTCAGAACTCAACATGAAGGAGTCCACGGACTAACAGAAATAATCACTCCTGGTAAACAAATGCTGCCCAGTGAGGGAGATTCTGAGATCAGTGCCTTCCAGCAATTTCTTCCCCACTGCAGGGAAAGACACCTCATTCCACTGTGGCCAAGCAGGCTTTTCTCTCTGTCCCCTGAGAATCAGCATCCACATCCGACTTTTAATTTGGTCACTGGACTCCCACTCAGCACCTACCATGCACCAGAGGACACCGAGAAGGAGGAGAGCAGCTGGCTCCGAAGCTGCTGTGGCTCTAGGTAGGAGGAACAGACAAGAATGCAGGTAGAACAACAGCAGCAACCGTCCTTCCTGGGCCACCCGATAAGATGAGGGCAAAGTAAAAGATGGCAGTCCATAGCAACTTCCAAGGGAGGTTTTGAGAATTAAATGAGAAATTGGATATTCTCACAGCATCTGGCTTAGGGGCAACAGTTCATTAATTTTAGCTTTCATCCTTATTACCTACACACTCATCTATTTCTTCGTCTATGTCATGATAATAATATATCACAACAAATCCACGAATCCATGATATTGCTTCCATTTTATAGTTGGGAAATTGAGGGCCAGAGAGACTGACAACTTGCCCAAGGTCACATGGCGGCCATGTTGGGCTTTGAACTCCAAATCTCAGGCTAACGTTTTCCCATCTCTCATTTTTGACATAACTAACTGAACTCCCTGGAACATTAACCTGAGATCATGTTTGCAATCCACTCTCCATTTTTGAGTTTCCCTAGGTTTACTTTACGGCAGACTCATGGCTTAATTCTTAAGAGTGGGCTTCTTAGGGGAGGCAGAAGTGGAAATGAGGACCTGGTCATGTCCTGCTTTAGCTCCTAATACACACCATTTGCCGCCCAGGCCTGGGGGTTTCCTTGCCTTTGTGTAAGTGATGGATCAGCCAACACAGCCAGAATATTATTCCCACTATCTCAGTGCCTCCCCATCCGTGCAATCCTAGGGTTTTGGAGACAACATCCTCCACCCGTACATATTTAACAGAGGCAGACAGTTAAGTGGTCAATGGGAATGCCCCCAAGCCCAGAGGAAATGAGACTCACCTCCCAAGTCAACAGGGTGTCATGGCTCTGGAACTGTCCTCTGCACCTACGGAGATGAGAAAAATTAGCAAAGTGAGACAATGACATACTCCAGATCCCCTGTGGTCCTCACTCTAGCTAAGTTAGTTAGAGAAGTCTTGTCCTGGGACGCCTCCATTCTGATCTCCCTCACATGTCACCTCCCCTGGGAAGCCCTCCTGGTTTATCCCAACCGAGAACAATTATTTCTGCCGTATGTGCCTCCTCCTGACATCTCTTGCCCACACCACTTGGTATTTACAGTTCTTTTGACAGGTGCTTGCGTCATCTACCCAGGAAGCTCCCTGAGAACAGCCAGAGCTCATGCCTTTGGACAGTCCCACCCAGAAAATGGGGCATGGCAACTAGAAGGTGCACCCAAAGACATTTGCTGATTAATTGAGTGATGAACTCCTATGCATCCTTCAACACTTTGGAAGACTTAGCCTTTGCTTCAAGTGCTCCAGGAAGCCTTAGAGAGATCAGGACAGACTCCTTCCCAGCTTTCAGCACAGGCCTGGCATGGAGTAGATTATGGTGTGGAATCTACATAGCCCTCATCTCAGTCCCTAGACTTGCCTTCTTCCCTTGAAGTATGTGGTGGACACAGGGTATTCAGTCTTTCGCAGACAGGGGCTGTGTGTCTTTCTCTGACACCCTAGCCTGTAGCCGGTGATCAGTAAATACTTGATTGCAGAATGACTTAATAAAGGCACGAGTCCCCTCTTTCTCTTCTTCAGCCCTCGTTTACTCATTCAAACAGACTTGATGGGTGCCTGATACACCCTACATTGTACTGGCCTGGAGATAAAGGGGGCTACACAAATAATCTCTGCCCTCGAGGAGGGGAAACAGGGAGAAAGAAACTAATGGATAGTGGAGCCTGTATTTTTTTTTCATTTAATCCTCACAAGTGCTTCATATGTTGGGTAATCTCATTCTTTTTTGCCAATGAGTAAAAAGGATTATCCAGACAGAGTCAGTTGTCCAAGGTCATAAAGCTAATAAGTGATGGGGCATCTGTTTGAATCAAGGACTGTCTGACTCCAAAACCCATTTTGCTAGGCTTCCTTTTTGGAGGGAGAGTTAGAAAACCATTTTTAAAAGAAGACAAACAAATAATAATAGGAGGACAAGTGTGAAGCTACTAGACAGATAAACAAATTGCTGCAATTGACCAGGTCTGGTGTCAAAGGAATCGACTCCTCTCCAGTCCACACCCCACAGACCTTCCTCAGGCATCCAGTCCCTGCAAAGGATAGACAGGCAACCCTACCCAGGCATGAACCACACCACGGGCAGCACAGGAAGGAGGAATGGAGATGCGCTCACGAGCCTCAGCTTCCCCATTGAAACCTTCGTCAGGGCCGCTGCTCCCCCACCATCAGGACAGAACTTTCTAGACTCTTTAGGAAACTTCTTTTTCTCTTGGCATTTTCTCCCCTATCACAAGAGCAATTTTTATTTTTTCCTGTTTTCTCTTGTTTTTTCAATGTTCTGTTTCCTCCACGTGGGAACTGCAGTTTCCTCCCACTCCCGATGAAACTCTGCTCTTTCTTCAGGGGGCCATGTGAAGGTCTTCCGCAGCAGCAACTTTTTCTGCCCCTCCCCATCAGTTTCAGGGCCCTGCTTTGATTCCCCCAGCCTCTCGCAAGCCCTGCTGTTACACCTGCCCCTTTCCCTGCCTTCCCCACCTTTCTGCTGGCTGCTGGAGGGCAGGGCCATGTGCATTCATCAGACATCTCCTGCGCTTAGTGCCCACCAGGCACACCATGGGGTTGAAAGAAGAAGCACTTAAACCGGCTGTCATCATGGCTTAAAACATTTATCGGGCGCAGCGGCTCACGCTTGTAATCCCAGCACTTTGGGAGGCCGAGGCGGGCGGATCATGAGGTCAGGAGATCGAGACCACGGTGAAACCCCGTCTCTACTAAAAATACAAAAAAAATTAGCCGGGCGTGGTGGCGGGCGCCTGTAGTCCTAGCTACTCGGAGAGGCTGAGGCAGGAGAATGGCGTGAACCCAGGAGGTGGAGCTTGCAGTGAGCCGAGATTGAGCCACTGCACTCCAGCCTGGGCGACAGAGCGAGACTCCATCTCAAAAAAAAACAAAAAAAAAACAAAAAAAAAACATTTATCGTGGTCAATTTTTTACCCAGCATTCTATTAAGTTGTTTATTGTTCAACAAGGTAAATCACCCTCAACATTTTCAGTGTTTGTCTAATATTCAGTCCAGTCCCCAGCCCACATACATTTATGGTGTGGCTGCCATGAGCAGGCACTGTGCAAGGCACAGGGAATCCAAAGAGAGATGCCGTTTGCACCCTGCCTGCCGGCTGTTAGGGCAACACACCAGTACTCACAGATTCAAAGGATCATGAAATGGAAGTAGGCATCTACACAAACACACCCATTTGATGGAGGAGGAAACAGAGGCACGGGGGAACTTGTACCAGGTCTACTTGCAAAACCCTAGCAGAGCCCTGACTGGTCCCTACTCAGAATCCAGACCCCCAGCCAGGCCTCTCGCCAGCACACTCCTTTCTCAACAAAGGAATGTACTTCTTTATTAGTTAGACTTCCACAGAGTCCTAAATCAAACCGAAGCATTCAAATTTTTAAAGTTTGATCAGCTGAGAAATAAGGATATTAAATATGATTAAATACGATTGCATTTGAGGGTACAGACTGTTCTTCCATTACCTGCTTTGATTAAAAAAAGCTATCTGCGCTGTGAGGTAGAAAAGTTAAATGCGATGAGAAGAAAAAAAAGTCTATCAGTTTGCTGTCATTCCTACTTTTTGTAAGAAAATAGTATTGTTTAAGATGTGTTCGTCACCACATCAAGAACACATGAGTTAGCATCTGCTGTTAATATCCTTCTCTCCTCCTTAACTGCTAAAAATAAGAGCAATTAGGAGGAATAAAAAGTTATTCCTATGATTCTTCAGGGACCATAAGAAAGGCTACATTTTTTTTTAATGGAACATAGACCAGAAGCTCGGATTCCTAAGCTGAAATTTAATTGGTGCAATATTGAAGTTTAAAAAGTAATAAAGTTTTTTGTCCTCGGGTTACAAGGGGAAAATTATCCATAACACTGTTTGGATTATAATCTCTTAGCTGCTACCCTGGCCTATCTTTTTCCTGAGATTGTTATTATTATGACTGTTCTGATGGCTTTCCCCATTTCACCCTTTCCCCTCCAAGTTTTGCAAGTGTTGCTGAGCTTCCAGGGAACTTTTCAAGATGGCTGGGACATTATGCGATCAAAACGGATTTGGACAAAGGAATGCTATGAGGAAATGCAGGTAGGGTCTTTTCAGCAATGCCAAATGTCATCTTCTTGAAAGATGAGATAAATGACCAAAAAAAAAAAAAAAAAAAAAAAAGGAAGGAGATAGAGAGAGGACTCTCGTGTAATGGCTCACTTATTTCCACCTTCTAATTGAAGAGTTGGCTGGAGCTCAAAACATGGCTCTGACCAACTTCAGCCCTTAAGATGCCTGCATCGCCACCAGAGGGAAAAGTAATCAATCACGAATTAGCCTTTTATTAGTGAAGGTTGAGACTGTCATTGAAAGAAAGGGGGGGAAAAACGCTATAAAAACAGTTTATGTCACAATCATTCAAAGATCTTCAGATCTTAGAAACCTACACTACAACCAAAATTAGAAACCAGACGTTGTTTGGAAAACATGAGACCTGCACCCCTCGCCCCCAAGTGTTCATGGACTTGGCATCAGCTAATTGCTCTACAGCAAGCACCTGGGTGACTGTTTTCACAGGGTGTGACAGTGGAGACTTAAGTCTGGGGCTTTTTCAGGGCTCACTTCATCTGCAGAAGTATCAGGATGTAGGATTGCTGGATGGAGTATAAATACAGGATGCTCAGTTACATTTGAATTTGAGATCCACAACAAATAATCTTTTAGTATGTCCCATACAAGTTTGGGAGGCTGAGGTGGGAGGACTGCTTGAGGCCAGAAGTTTGAAACCAGCCTGGGCAACATAGGGAGACCCCCATCTCTACTAAAAAATAAATTAAAAATTAGCTGGGCATGGTGTCATGTGTCTGTAGTCTCAGCTACTTGGGAGACTGGGGTGAGAGGATCTCGTGATCCTAGGTGCTGGAGTGAGCCATGATCGCACCACTGCACTCCAGCCTGGGCAACAGAGTGAGTGCCTGTCACTATGGAAAAACAAAACAAACAAAACAAAAACTTACATCATATGTCTACCTAAGCATTATTTCTTGTTTATCTGAAATTCAAATTTTACTGGACATTCTGTATTTTATCTAGAGGCCCCAGGCCGGAGGCAAGCTGCACTTTAGCCTACCTTGTCTTTCCTGCATTTCCTCTTGGGGTCCTTCCTAGCTGGGCCGCTGAAGACCCACAGAAGACTCAGGCTGTCTGGGTCTCAGGCAGGAAGGAGTTGTTAATATGAGCAGGAGCAGCTGGAGCAGGAGCAGCCCTAACTACTCAGAGGGCTGAGGCAAGAGGCTCAGTCTTGCAGTCCTGGCTACTCAGGAGGCTGAGACAGGAAGACTGCTTGAACTCAGGAGTTCAAGTCCAGCATGGGCAACACAGCAAAATCCCAGCTCTAAAGGAAAAAAAAATGAGCAGAAGGGATGAGAACAAGACCTATTTCCAAGGGTACAACCTACAGTCCTGAGGCAGAACTTTCCAGAGAGCCCGTCCATGTTTCGATGCAGAAGAGGAGCAGAGAGTCCTTGGGATGCCCTGTCTGGAGTCCCAAGATAGATGCTGCATGCTGGGCTCAGGGCTGTGAGACTTTGTATTTTTCTCTCATTATTAGGCACCTGCTACCAGGTGAGGAACGGTGCTCTCGAAAAGCCCAGGTGCGAGATTCTCAAATGTAAAGGTGCATAAGCATCATCAGGAAAACTTGCCAATAACCAGAGGCCCCGGCCCTGGCCCTTATAATCTCTGATTCAGTAGGTCTCAGGTGCACCCTGTAATCTGGATTTCTAACAACCACCACACTCCCACCTATCCCCCACCCCCTATACATCAGGGGATCCTGATCTAGGTAGATTCTCTGAGAAACATTGACCTGGGTTTGAGGCTTTCCCCAAACTCAGATGGAGAAAAGCATCCTTTTTAAAATACAATATTAAAAACATTGTCTCCAAAGATAATATCATTCACGAATCTGGCATTTCACAATTTGATTACAGATAAATGTTATTTTAACAATGTGATGTAAAAATCACAGTAAACAGTAATTTTTCCACAAATGGATCATTCCTACAGAAATCAATTTTCTTGTCTCAGCCTATATTTCTGTTTCTTAAACTTAATATAATTTTCTCCATGATGAGGACTAAAGTTGAATTATTTATAATAGTTTAAAGACAGGCATATATGTTACTTCTGTGCTTGTTAGATAAATGTAATTACAAAGTTTTAGAATAATAAAAATGAAAATTATAAGATGAAAATAATTGCAGAATTTTAGATTTATAATGTAAAAAGAAAGCCGTTGACTTACAAAAATGCAAGTTTGACTTGAAAGGGCATTTTCCAAATTAGGAATTAAGAAAATTCTCCCTATTAAGTAAACAAGAGACAGTATTCTTGTGCATATATGATAATATAAAAATAATGCAACTATATTATTAAATTCATATGTAATATCATTAGACAAACCACTACTAGATACTAATAAAACAAGCTCTTCTCATCAATGAATGTATGTCACAATACGAGGAGGAGTTTTGCCCTGACTGTTTTGAAAGTTCTGTATGACCTAGACATTCAGTGTCAGAACAACACAGTATTTTCCCACAGGCTTTACACAATGGCCTAGCTAGGAAAACTTTCATTTATATTTTAAAGGTATATAGAAAGTTCTTGGGCTATTTTGAATACAGCACTTAGATAACACTAGAAAACATCATCTAAAGAAATAAATTAAAATTGTAATATGTGGTGTTATGAGTTGGTAGAATTGCAGCCTCCAAAAAGATACGCTGAAGCTCTCACCCCTGCTACTTGTGACTCCAGCTTTATTCAGAAACAGGGTCTTTGCATATGTAACCAAGTTATGGTGACTTTCTGAGGGTGGTCCCTAATCCAATATGACTGGCGTCCTTAAGAGAAGAGGGAAGTTTGGACACAAATTCACACTCAGAGGAGACACAGTGGGAAGATGAAGGGAGAGATCAGAGTGATGTTGCCAGGGGCCACCAGAATGGGGACGAGCCAAGAACGCATCCTTCCGAAGGGCCTTTGGAGAGAGAAAGACCCTTCCAACACCTTGGTTTCGGACTTCTGGCCTCCAGATCTGTGGAAGATCACGTTTCTGTTGTTTTAAGCCACCCAGTTTGTGGTGCTGTGTAGGGCAACCCTGGGAAACTCATGTATGTGGATTTTGTTACAAGTCCGCTGAAAAGGCTTCATTTTCTTTTTTCAAAACAATACAGCGAAATGTTAAAAAAATTAAGTTCTCCAGGGACAGTGGCTCATGTGTATAATCCCAGAGCTTTGGAAACCCGAGGTGGAAGAATTGCTCAAGGCCGGGAGTTCGAGACCAGCCTAAGAAACATAGCAAGACCCTTGTCTCAACAAAAAATTTAAAAATTAGCCCAGCGTGGTATTGCATCCCCACAGTCCCAGTTACTAGGGAGGCTGAGGCAGGAAAATCCCTTGAGCCCAGGAGTTTGAGGCTGCGGTAAGCTGTGATCACGCCACTGAACTCTAGCCTGGGTGACAGCGTGAGATTTTGTTTGTAAAAAATGAAAGAAAGAAAACGAAGAAAAGGAAAAGAAGGAAGGAAGGAAGGGAGGGAGGGAGGGGGCGGGAAGGAGGGGGAAGAGAGGGAGAGAAAGAGAGGGAGAGAGGGAGGGAGAGAGAGAGAGGGAGAGACAGGAAGAGAGAGAGAGAAAGAGAGAAAGAAAAAGTTGGAGTGAAATCCATCACGAACCTGTTAGAAAATGACAGCTTCTTGGGTCTGCCCCTGTTTACTCTTAGAAATGGACCTCCAGCTGCCCAATGGGTTGGTTCTCCCATATCTGTCTGAATGCTGCTTTTTATGTTCCTTGGCGTGTCTCTTTGTCTCTAAGTACCCCTCAATCTGCCTCCCTCTGCCAAGGAACTACACTTCTAATGTCCCCCTCAATCCTGGAGGGGCTGACAAGGGTGCATTTGGCTGCCCTCTGGAGCGCTGTACCCAAACACACTCCCTGCTGTGAAGCAGCGTCGCCCAGCACTGATAACCAGCTTGTTTGCATCCAATGAGACAGAACACCCCTACACAATGACCTACGGGAAGAGTGTTTATTCCTGGCAGACAGGCAGCAAGGGACAACAGATGTCTAGGATTTACTGGAAGCTGGTCCCACACAAGGCTCAGGTAAGCTGCCCAGGGCAGATGGAGTCTTATCTGCACGTGCCCCACTTGCAGCACAGCTGAGGGGCCCAGGAAAGCCATCTGCCCTGGTTTTACACCGTGGGGAATGTGACTCACTGAGCTCAACTATTGAAGGACATCCCATTCTTGCAGGGACTGGCACAGGGCTTGGCCAGCTCCCCCTTACCTCACGATGTTGCATGGCTAGCACGTTCCACAGTTATTCTTTTTTTTTTTTTTTTTTGAGACAGAGTCTCACTCTGTCACCTAGGCTGGAGTGCAGTGGCGCGATTTCGGCTCTCAGCAACCTCTGTCTCTCAGGTTCAAGCAATTACCCTGCCTCAGCCTCCCGAGTAGCTGGGACTACAGGCACCCGCCACCACACCAGCTAATTTTTGTATTTTTAGTAGAGATGGGTTTTCACCATGTTGGCCAGGCTGGTCTCGAACTTCCAAAGTGCTGGGATTACAGGTGTTAGCCACTGTGCCTGGCCTCCACAGTTATTCTTGACAACTACAAGCAAGAAATGGAGAAGTGGCTCAGTCCAAGGCCACCCAGAGAACAGCCCCGAACCTGCCTCTCTCCAAAGACCCTTGATCATGCTTTTCTCACTCAAAGCTTTCAACTGCTCTCTCTAACCCAGCTCCAGGCTAATTCCTTTCTTGCCCAGTATTTCTCAAAACAGCGAGACCTTTATTTTATGAACGTCTCGGCCTGCCTGTATAAAGCCACACTAACTACTGCTTATAGGACAGTTGTACAGAAAAGATGAGGCAGGCAAAGCAGCTGGCCCTGAGCCTGTGCATAGCAGGTACTCAACAAAGGCAGTCATAGGTGTCTTCACATCACACAGGTGGAAGGCCTGCTCAGCCTGAGCCTTGGAAACTGAAAGCCAGACAGAAGGGAATGGGATTCTCTTTATCTGGCAACACTAGGACAGATATCAAAAAGGCAACATGCTTCTTAACTGCCTTTTATTTTTGAAGTCCCCATTTCAGATACTTTCAAAGTCACTCAGTCAGAAATTATCGCAAGCCTGACTTGTGTGGGCCAGTGCTCCAGGCTCCTGAGGGAGAGGCGTGGAAACCAGGCCTCTGACAAAACCTGCAGGAAACATGGGCCTTCAAGAATAGACTTATGAGAGGATTCATTTGAACACTGTCAGGTAGGGTCAATCCTTTTAGGCTTCCTGGAGGAGGTGCCTGAGGTAAGTCTCAGGGCCTGAGAGTTCATTGTCAGTGTGAGGACTGGGCTCTCCTGGATCCTCCCAAGCACTGATGGAATGAAGTTCATGTGCATTCTGTACAGAAAGCAAATTACTTGTGAGGTCCCAGGATGGGAGAGGGGGATTTTGATAACCAAGATTTAGCCTTAAATATCTCTTCACTTCCTACAGGGAAGCCTTTCCTAACTCCAACCTCCTGACCCCGACTAGTCAGAAGCCCTGAATTTATGCCCCCATGGCACCCTTTCTTCTCCTCGTGGAGCTCATCAGAAATGTGACTGATCATCTGTGTGGTCCTTGCCTCAATATCTGTTCTCTCCGACGGATTGAGATGACCACAAGGCACAGATATTCCTGACTCCCATCTCCCTGTTCTAGCTGATCCTGGTACAGTGACTCACACAGGATAGGTTCTTAAAAAAAATGTTTGCTAAATCGATAAAATCCTCCAAGGTCTTTCTTCTTTTTTAACTTTCATTTTAGGTTTGGGGGTACATGTGAAGGTTTGTTATATAGGTAAAGTCATGTCACAGGGCTTGTTGTACAGATTATTTCATCATCCAAGTATTAAGCCTGGTACCCAATAGTTATTTTTTCTGCTCATCTCCCTCCTCCCTCCCTCCACCTTCAAGTAGACCCCAGTGTCTGTTGTTCCCTTCTTTGTGTTCATGAGTTCTCATCATTTAGCTCCCACGTATAAGTGACAACACGCTGTATTCGGTTTTCTGTTCCTGTGTTAGTTTGCTAAGAATAATGACCTCCAATTTCATCCGTGTTCCCACAAAAGACATGAACTTGTTCTTTTTATGGCTGCATAGTATTCCATGGTGTATATGTACCACATTTTCTTTATCCAATCTGCCATTGATGAGCATTTAGGTTGATTCCAAGTCTTTGCCATTGAGAACGGTGCTGCAGTGAACGTTTGCGTGTGAAGTGCGGTCACTTAATCAGCAGCATGGACGCCATCTGGAGCTTGTAAGACATGTGTCATCTCAGGTCCCACCCAGAGCTGCTGAATCAGAGTTGGGATTTTAACAAGCTTCCGGGTGATTCACGCACATTGACATTTGAGAAGCCCCAAGGCCCAAAGACACATCTGAAACTTGGAGAGGGGTGGGGAAAAAGCAGTGGAAAGGTAAGAGTTGGATGGAACTACAGACCTTTAGCAATCTGCCCAAATGCCTTCCACTGACTCTCCTTCCATCCCTCATCCCTCATTTCTTTGGATCTTAAGCACCTCCTCCAGGAAGCCCTCCCAAGTCCCACTGGATTGAGTCAGAGGTCTCACCGGCATGCACCCTCCACACTACAGTTTTATTTTAAATTCCACCCCCCAAACCTCCGCCTTGGTGATCCATCTCCCCCAGAGGCTTGGGAGCAGAGGGCAGAAATTTGTTTTGAAAACTTCGTGTCCCTAGTGGTTAAAAGAGTCACTGGAAACAGGTAGGTGCTCAGTAAATAATTATTGAGTGACCAATTGACCCTTAAACTTCCGTCTTCTGACTCTACAGCCACACCCTTTCCACCTCCCCTGAGGGCATCTCGAGCGGAGGACAGGCTGGGGTCCTACCCGCCGGCACTTCATCTGTGCAGGGATACTCAGAGCAGGCAAGTGGTTTTATTTAAAAGCGGATGTTCCCGAAAGGAGAGGTTGTATTTCTTGGTGTTGAGTGAAGTATGAAGAAAAGGAAAGGGTGCATGGCTACGTGGCGAGAAGCTATGAAGTTCAACTGTAAGACATCTGTTTACCCAGGAAGGGTAAACAGAGCTCTGAAAGAAAACACTGAAAATCACTCCGTCGTGGAATGGGCTTTCCTGCCAGGTGCAGGTCACTCAAGCAGCTGCAGAAGAATCACCAGGCAGGGACTCCAGCATCCATCCACAGAGTCAGGGAGGGCACCTCCAAGGTTCTTTCCAATTCAGTTTCAAGATCTAGGCCAAGAGTTTGCAAATTTTCTTCGAAATGGACAAGGAGGTAAAACTCTGGGGCTTGGGGTTGACGCTTTGTTCCAACTACTCCACTCTGCCACTGTGGCTGGGAGGTAGCCTTAGATAAGATGCAAACCCATGGGCATGGCCGAGTCCCAGGGAAATGCTAATGACAAAAGCAGGTGGGGCCCCCACAGACCCTAGTTTGCTGACCCTTGATCTAAAATAAAACTGAGACAAAACTAAAGTAAGAGTAGACTGCCCACTTTCGATTCTCAAAGGCTCAGGGCAGACGCTGTGGTTGTCTCTCTGTGGAATTTACCCCATCTTTAGCTGATCTTTGACCAGGGTCACACTGAGCCCTCTGGGAACTCTTCCAAGCTGTAGAAACAGCTGATGAAAACAAAAGTATTTTAACTAAAGAAGATAAACTGAATACGCCCCCACTCCCAGTTGAGGATAAAAAGAGGTTGTGACACCCACCTCTTTGTATTGCAGTCAATTATTTCCATCAGTGAGGACCAACATTTCTTGATCATGCATGCACAGAAGGGGGCACACACCAGACAGAGAGAGAGAGAGAGAAAGAGGGAGAGAGAGGAAGATGGAAATTAGACATGATGCCTATCTAGTAGATATTTAAAATGTTACAATTAGTATTTCCCTCCAGTTAAAGAGGCTCTCCCATAAAATGTACAAATGGCGTTTGGACGATAAAACTGATGGGTTTATAGAGTCAAGTCATCGCCCCGTCCAGGATCCCATTAAGAAGCTCTGCTACTTTGATGCAGAGATATGGCCTCCTGCCTCTATTATATTACCCTCTCTCGCCTCCATCCATAATCATGCTTCACATCCATATTAGAAGGCTGAAAACGCTTGGCTCGTAGGCATCCTGTATGACGAGAGCATTCATTTTATTTATTTAAAGCTTGGCTTGCCTGGATGGTCCCCAGAGATAAAGCATCTTATATTCATGGGGGTCCAGGTACCGTTGGAAGAGCATTTATTCCAGTATCACTGCCTTTGAGCCAAGGCTAAAAGCACTTTCTCAGACATAAGGAATCAGGAAATCTACAATGGGAGCATAATGTTAATATCTCTGTTAAAATAATATCCAATAGCTCTTTCAAACGAGTATATCAAATGGGTGCTTCTCGAGCCATGAGTCAACTAGCTTCATTCATCAAGTCCAGAGAGGGGATGGGTAGCAGGAGAAGGCTGCATCCTTCCTTCCTGCAAAGCTCTCTTTGCAGCAATGAAACTGGACAATACCAGGCGGCCCAGTTTTTCCCTCAGGTTCTGTTGCTTAAATAATTCACACGGTCATGCACAGAAAGCTCAAAACACAAATGAGAGCAATAAGAACTTACTTTGGGTGACTTGATCTGTAAGTTTCTTCAGCAAATACTCATTTCATATGAACTATGTGCTGAGAACTGTTTAGGCTGTAGAGGCAGAGAAAAAGAATAAAAATAAAGCTTTTCTCTCCCAGTCCTCCTAGTGAAATGGGGAAATAAAGAAGTAATTCGAATATAGACCAAGCTAAATAAAAACAGTACGATGGTAGAGGTGCATAGAGAAAATGTTAAAGTTAGGAAGGGGTGTGAGTGTGGAATTGGCAGGTGCATAGAAGTGATATTTAAGCTGGTTTTTGAAGTTTAAATCAGAGTGTACAAGGCCGAGAACAGCTCTTGTCCTGGGCAGTAATTCTCTTAATTTATTTCATGGATATATCTCCACTGACATTGTGATAGCTGATAACCGACTTCCGCGGCGGAATGAAGCCGCCTTACAGGGCCACGCGGACCCACTGGGAAAAGAGCAAGGATTAAGTAGCCAATTACAAATGAATATTTACCTGATAGATTGGGATAGATTAGGAGGGGAAGTAAGAAGGATGAGTGAAAATTGCACATACTAAGAATGAAGAATGGTCTGTAATGGGAATGGGACAAAGGACCAGCCAAAATGAATTTGGAAAAGTGGCCTAGAGGTCATAAAGGGCTCCACTGGCCAAGATAAGGAATTCGAGGCCTATCTTGTGAGCCAGAATTTACTAAAGTATGCTCCATGAAGCAATTCCATAAGGTACTAATAGGTTTTACAAAAATAAACTTGTAAGACGCTAGGATAAACCCTGCAGGACTTCTCAGAGCCTTTAACATTTTAGTGCACACAGGCATTCCCAAGAGGGAATACAAAAGATATAATAGTTCCCAATATTTTACCATAGCATCTTTTTATTATTTTAAGAGAGAGCTCATAGGATTTGTGCTCTAAAGAATGGAAATTGGGAAATGCTGCTAAAGCCGGACGGAGCTGTAGAGTGTTTCTGGGAAGAGGAGTAACGTGTAGATTTTAGGATGGAAGTGTAACCCTGGCAGCAATCAAATACTGAAACAGGATGGGAGAAGGCTAAAGCTTTGTGACCGATTTCACATGCAGAATCAGGAGCCAATGATGATTTGTGGTTCTGACTTTGTCACTGAGAAGATGCTGCAGAAAATTGAGATAAAGGGGAGCCCAGGAGGAGGAACCGGTGAGACTGAGCCATTTTGGACAAGTTAATCCGACAGTGCCCCTTTCACCATATTGCTCAGAAGACAAGTGACTGATAGGCTGCAGCATTATTTTAAGCTCATTTTCTTCTGAAAAATCAAGAAGAGGATGAAGTTTTTAATGGAATGCTACGAAATGCATATTAATTATTACCAGGACTTGAGTCTTTTAGTGAAATACATATTTATAAACCTTTGTGGAGCATAGATCATTTACCTAATAGAGCAAGACTGCTCTAAAGTCAACCATCCTAATCTATCAGGTAAATATCCATTTATAATTGGTTATTTAATCCTTGCTCTTTTCCCAATAGGTCCGAATGGCCCTGCAAGGCTGTTTCATTCCTCCACGGAAGTCTGTTATCATCCATCACAATGTCAATAGAGATATATACATTAAAGAAATTAGCAAAGTTACTGCCCAGGACAAGAGCTAACATTTAGACTGAGAGAAATGCAAAACATAATGAAACAGCTGCTGTGGGTGAGGAGGAGAGAATTTTTCATTTTAATAACCAGTCATACTCCAGTGCAGAGAGACAAAAATAGAAAGATAGCAGCGGTAAGCAGTATTTTGGCTGAAATTTTCTGATCCTCTCAAACAAGTCCCTGGACAGAACCCCTACTCCCACAAAAGGAGAAAGGCATGGATTCTGCACCCCTAAATCCTTCACTTTGTACCACCCCCTCCTTATACACATACACACACACACACACACACTTCATTTTATTCTATGTATTTTAGGAATCTAAAAATCAGGCTGTTCATTGAGCATCTATTTATCATGTGCTGGGTGCTTCTGCTTATTAGATCTCATTTACCAAAGAAAAAATCATAGTATTCTTTCACTATTGGGGAAATTGAAGTTTGGAGAACTGGAGGGACTGCCCCCAAGTCCCACAGCCAGTAGTGGCAGAGCTGGGATTTGAACCTGGGTACTGCTCCTTTCCCTACAGTCGCTTCTCCCCCTAGGACAGGTTGGTCTAGGAAGCACTCCAGGTACATTGGTACATTCGTCAGGAGGAGACCCTGGGGTCAGGAGCATTTTCTGAGCCAAAGGAGAGCTGGGAGCAGAATGCTTGGCAAAGAGGGGGTCAGAGGTCTTTTGTGCCCCAAGACAGGAAGGCATCCCACCTGTCTAGGTGGCCTAGAGAGAGACCCCAGAGGAATTCAAAGATCCTGTGGAAGTTGATAATTATTCAGTTTCCTCCTGCTAATCTAAATGGTCCTGAATTTGAGACATGAAAACTTTCGTGTTTTGTCATTGCTGTTGTTTTGCAGGACTCATTTTGTCAGTTATGCTAACATGGCACCCACCCCAACTGAGAAGCACATCAGACAACAGCTACTGCTAAAGTGTGGTGAAGACCTGGAACTTGGGATTTATGCTCCCCAGCCCCCCCACCATGGTGCCCCCACCACCACCTTCTTCCATGCCCCTGGTGGCTCCTAGGACACTTCCATGGAATTCTGGTCTTGGAGACCATTGATAGCCATGGCTCAAAACCATCAAGTAGGGCTGACCTGCAAGTGGCCGACGTGGCTCTCCACTTGGGCATAAAGGCCACCTGAGAATGGTGAGGAGAAGGGTTCCCAAATCTATATAAGCCCAGCTGACGTTCACTCCCTTCTGGCGTGAATGTTTTCAACATCAGAGTACCCAGTTGTATGCTGTGTGCCAGGACTTACAGATAGTTGTAGAAAAGGATGCTTGGGATCAAAGACCAGCCATACCGAGCCAGAGGTTTCAAAGCAGGCTGAGAGCTTAGCTTCAATTGCTGTCAGTCAGACCCCTGGTAGAACGAACACTGTTTGCAACTCTGTGGGAAATTGACACAGGTGGTCAAAGGAAATGAAAGGGTGTTGACTCAACCTCCGTGGATCTCATTTCATCTCCAGTGTAGAAACTGCTGTTCCCTTATTATAGATGGAGAAACTGAGGCATGGGGAGCCCAAGCCTGTATCTGAGGTCACAGAACTACCGGGAGGGGAAACCTCTGGAGGACTGGGCCCTGTCTGTTTGCTAACTGGTCTTTTTGCCAACAAGTCCCACTGTATAGAGAAAATACGGTAATATCTTATTTCTCTGGGATCGTCAGAAAATGAACTGTTTCACCAAGTAGATTTTCCAGGTAACTGAAACATATACCTTTGAGCCCCAAAACGTTTTAAGATTTTAATTATTTTAATGGAAACATTTAGTCTGTTCTTAAAACAGCCTATTCAGTGTGATTAACCTTGTCTCGTTGGCTCAGGGCCATCAGTACGAACTGCAGCTGTGTGCTGGGATGTAACCCAGTGACAGAGCAGCACCAGGAGGTTCTAGCAGCAGGTCGCCAGTCACCTGGACCATTGCAGCAGTTTCCAGCTTTTTCCCCCAGCCCTTCCCCACTAACCCCTTCCCCCCAGCAGTCAGAGGGCACCTTACAAATGCCAGCTGCCCACGCATTCCCTGCTTAAAACCCTCAGTGGCTTTCTGTCACCTGCTGGCTGTAGCATGGACCACCAGGCATCTGAGTTCTCCCCACCCATCACTTCAGGGACCCCTTCCCACTGGGGCCTTTCCCAGTATGCTCTGGTAATGCTGAGCTGTGCGTGATCAATTCCCCAAACAACGCGTGCTGCGGCCTACCTCCTGGCCTTAGGAGAGGCTGTCCTCTCTGCCTAGGACAGCCATTCTTAAAGTGTGCCCTGAGGACCCCTGAGATCACAGAACCTCTCGGGGGGCACCCAGGTCCTCCGTTTTCCTGTTTCCTTGGTGTATAAGATCTTTCTCCTATTGACATCAACTGTACTGCAACCAAAGCAACATCTTACAACAAATGTGGAGCCAGATACGAAGATGCAACTGTCTTCTGGTAAGTCAGGCATTGAAGAAATGTGCGGAAATGTTAAATGAGGTCATTTTTTCACTAAGGTTTTTTTGTTTTATTTTGGAAAAAGATTTTTGTAAAAAAAAAAGAAAGAAATACATATATATTTCAATTTACATTTGCAGTTAATGGATTTATTATTTTTAATGAATTTGTGATTTCTCAGTTTTTATTTCTGACATAGTTAATACTGATAACTGTCACCCACATAAAAGCTCTTTAGGATTCTCATTAATTTATAAGCATGTAAAGGGGTCCTAGTGAGGTAGGAGGTGGGATTCTAAATGTGGGGCTTGGACACTGGACCAAATTGAGGACTAGCTAAAACAGGGCCAGGACAGAAGCAGCTTTCGATAGGACACGCCTACCAGTGTGCCATGTCAGTTACCATTGCCATGGCAACAGTAGGGGGTTCCTGTCCCTTTCCATGACAATGACCTGAAGACTCAAAAGTTATTACCCCTTTCCTAGAAATTTCTGCATAATCCACCCCTTAATCTGCATATAATTAAAAGTAGGTATAAATATGACTGCAAAACTGCCCTCAGCTGCTACTCTCTGCCTTTACAGCCCCAGAGTAGGACTTTAGAGAACATCTTTATGATCACTTTTTCAGCTCTGGAAAGGCCTTTGTGTATGCTGGAGTTCATGGGAGTAATGTGGAGAACTGAGATTGTCAGGAGCCTGTTCCGTAGATACCAAAGGGTGCAGTTGTGATGTAAGAAAAGAAGGGAAACCCTGGGTGCAAAGGGAAATTCCACCAGTTACAAGCTACGTGATTTGGGGCAAATTGAATCTCAGTTTCCTTATAGAAAAATAGAGATCATCATATTCTTCTCTTAGCATTTTCTAACAATTAACCAAATCCCATAAGGTGTTTATTGTAACCCTGGTTACATAGCAAGCACTCTATAAATGGTAGTTGCTATTATTGTTATTATTACTATTATTTTGTGGATTTTCCAGTCCTATCATTGACATTTATTCAGTATGATGAGATATGAACGCTAGTTTGGAAGTGTCACATGGAGAAATGATGGCATATGTTTAAGGGATTTTATGGGCAATTCAAAGAATACAAAGCCCAGCATCTAGTGAACACTGCCAAGCTGTCTGTCTCTCCTTCTCCCTAGGCACTGATTTTGAAAACCAATCAGCCTTGTGGAACCAGGGTACATCGTGCAACACTAACTGGGTCCCCCTTTCCCTGCAGAACTCCAAGAGCCCCACCCAGCTACCAGGAACTAATTCCGGAGGAAGCAGGGAAGTATATGCCCAGGGTATGCCAGGCTCCATTTTCATTGTGTATCATTCATTCATTCATTTAGCAAATATTGACCGAATGCCAACTTTCTGTGCTGGGAATTGTGCTAAGATCTAGGGATTCCACAGCTAACAAAATGACAGACTCTGGGCTTGTGGAGTTCACATATTAGTGGGGAAAACAGACAAAACCGAGTAAAAACACAAGTGAAAAAATACACATCATAATAAATGTTAGGAAGAAACAATAATTTATCCACCACTACAATCCTATGAGATCATGCAAATTATTATTCCTAGATCATGCAAATTATTATTTTCTAGATGACAAAACTGAGGCTCAGTGGGGTGTCACTGTGAACACGTGGTGATGACTATAACCATCCACCTGCTCCAACTCCGATGAGCTCCTCTGATGGGGACATGGTTAAGAAGCTGTAGATACTGCCACCAAATGGCTGTGTGACCTGAACAAACTTCCTAACCTCTATGACTGTTCATTTGCTCTATTTTTAAGAAGGAAAAGAGAAATGCACGAAAAACTCTTATCACAGTACTTGTCATTCAGGAAACACCCCAAAATAATAACAATTATAATTGTCATCAGAGTAGCTTCTATATGACTACTAAAGTGCTGATGGGTAGATATCTCGGAGGATTCTGTATCCGAGGATAAATAATCCACGTGCCAATGAAACATCCCACTTAGTAAAATGTGCCCATCTCAGTCACTGTCTTGGGTGAGCTACCCATGCCGCCTGCAATTTCATTTATTCTGCAGGAGAAAAGGAAGGTGAAATCCAACCCAACCTCTTTCCAAGTGATCCCCAACTCAGAACTAATGAATTTTGAATGAAGGAAGACCTGGGTCCACATTTATTTGGAAGATGAGTAACAACATACAGAATTGAAGATGCGAGTTCCCAAACTTCCCACAGAGGGCGCTAGATGGGCCACTTCTCAGGAACAGCGGTCTCAGTTTAGTAGGAGAGCTCCAGATGAGCCTGGCCTCCAAGCTGAGCCAATTCTGCAAAATGGCAGCTTCCCAGAGGGCTCTACTTCTATTTCAGATTAGGGGTGTGCCATCATCTTGAAAGACCCTGGGCCTTTATCCCAGGTCGGTCTACTGATGCCCAGATCTCAGCCCCCTGGAACAGGAAGCTCTGCAGAGCCAGTCCTGGTCCCCATTAGAGCCCTGTCCCCCTCCCTGCTTCTTTCTCAAGCTCCCCTTCCAGCTCCCAGCCTTATGACTGTGTCTTCCATTCTCCACTCTGCTCTTGACCTTGGGTATGATGGCTTAACCCTGGGCAACCTCAGCTGAACAGTGTCTGGGTCCCCATTCTAGCTTACATTGCTCTTTGACTGGCATTGCTGAGACCACCCCATTTAAGGAAGGACCTGATTATATGGACACTTTAGGCTGAGCTGAAAGCAGCTCTCTAGCTGGCTGTCCCTCACCTGACATAACCCTGAGTCAATCATTTATTTCAGCAAACATTTCTTGGGCATCTACAACGTGGTAAGCATTAGACTCAATTCTGGGTGCACAGACATGAAAATAATAGTGCAGCACAGTGCTCAGAAGCCCAGGTTCTAAGACCAGATACCCTTGAGGTTAAATCCCAGCCCCTTTGCTTCCCAGCCGCAACCAGTCCTGAGTGGGCTTCATAATTTTTTCCAGCCTTAGCTTCCTCATCTGTGGGGGGGCTATTAAGAGTACCCATTGCATAGGGCTAGTCCCACCATCAAAAAAGATAGTGCACAATAAGCACTCAACTAGTACAAATTCTTATCAATATCAGGGCATGGTCCTGGTCCTCCAGGAGTTTACTGGGGCAGATCAATAAGCACATGGGTTTAGTCTGTCTTCATAATGCAATTGAGAAGATAAGAAGTAAAGAAAGATGAGAGGTGAGAAGAGACAAGGGGCTTTCTGCTCTCGTGGAAAACCTCCTGAGATTCAAAGAATGCTGTGCTCCATCCAGTCCAGCTGGCTCATGAGAGAGTGTTCCTATACCTACAGACCAAGCACAGGCAAGGTGAAGACAGTGTGTCTGTCTCATACTAGGGCCAACTGGGGTCCTTAGGGCTTGGTCTGATGAGAGCTGCCAAGAAGGAGCAAGGCTGACAAAATCTGGGGGTGGAGAAGATGCTGGGCAGCAGAGTCAAGCTCCGCAGAGGCCTGTGTGGACTAAAGGACATTCCCAACAAAACGAATTGCTGCTGGCCTAAATTAAAAGCTTGTACATGGGCCTTCAGAATATTCTAGAATGTGAGGCCAAGAACATTGTTTTTTCCATTGCAGGATTCCTAGAATCAAGAGCACAGCACAGCCCAAAGAAAGAGTGCAATGAGTTTCGGTTGATGAATGAATGACATGGGGGTTGGTTGTGTAACAGGGGTCTCAGAACCTGCCAGTGATGGAAAGAATTGGTGGTTTTAGTCAACAGTAAACCCAATATGACTCAAGACTGGTTTGCAGCCTCTAGAAAAACATCTGCCTGAGGCTGATGTGTAAAAATACAATACCTAGGGTGGGAGCAGGGATGGTTCTAGCTCCTCCAGAAAGCACAGGTCATCTGGAAGAACAGAGAAGTCTTGGGCACAAGCCTTGGGAAGGGACACAAAACAGCTGGAGTGAAAAGATGGCGTGGGGCTTGAAACTATGTCAGGTTAGAAATGGTGGAGGACTAAGGATATTCAGGGTGGAGAGGAGAAGACCCACGGGACATGTGAGCTGTGTCCACATGCTTCTCAATGCTTGTTGTAGGGGATGGGGAACAAACACATTCTGAGGGTCTTCCCAAGAATAGTGATCTCATGGTGGCAGATTACAATGAACACGCTGAATCAGAAAAATCTCCCCAGCCAGGCGCAGTGGTGTGTGCTTGTAATTCCAGCTACTTGGGAGGCTAACATGAGAGGATTGCTTGAAGCCAGGAGTTTGAAACCAGCCTGGGCAACATAGCAAGACTCTGTCTCTAAAAAGAAACAAACAAAAATATCTTTTCAATAGGCAGAGCTGTCCAAGACCTGGGTGCGTTCTGTGGTTAAGACTGAGTTCCCCATCACTGAAGGCACTCAAGCAGAGACTGGATATCCACCTGCCCTGAGCCAACAATGCTGTAAGCATCTTTCTGTCTGTTCTTCTGTCATCATATTTTCCCCAACTGTCTTCTTCTGCCTCTCCCCCTTCCACGTTTAAGGATGTTTGTGATTACTTTGAGCCACCAGATCATCAGAAATAATCTCCCTAGTTTAAGGTCAACTGATTAGCAACCTTAATTCCACCTGTACCTTAATTTCCTCTTTGTCATGTGAGAGAACACATTCCCAGGTTCCAGGGATTAGAGTGTGGACATTACTCTGCCAGCCACAGCAAGTGCTCCATGCACGGTGCTCACATGGTTGTGATTCACAGCATGTGAACCAAAGGCCTCTAGTCCTTGTGTAGCTGTCAAGTCCCCTCCACTATCTGCTCAGGGCAGGGCATGCAGTAACAGGTGACCGGGGTACAGTGCCTACGGGCCCAGCTTCATCTGTCACCCCTAGGGTGTTTATTATGGCTAATGTAGGGCTGAGGAGCATTTGCCTCCTGTCACTCTAGGACCCCTGTATAAGGCATGTGGAAGGACAGAGCACACACGTGCCCTGGAAAGCAGCATCAGGAACTTGTATCTACTGAAGACGCTGCATGTGGGAGCAGAGCCTAGCAGAATCTGTGCAGATGCCTGAGGGACTCGCTTTCAGGACAGATGTTCTCTGAGTGCATGAAACTGCAGCCACAACCTCTTACCCTTAGACAAAAGGGCATGATTAGAAAAATCCAACGTGTTCACGAGGTTTCAAGTACAACAGATTTGAAGGATCAGGGTAAGGTTCTGGCACATTCGCCTGACCCAGGGACTGCACCTGTTGCCTTTGCATAAGCTCCCTCATCAATCCTCAAGGAAACCTCATCAGGAAGACTTCTTTTGGTCCCTGCCTTTCAGAGGATCAGAATGACCCTCAAAATGGCTACAAGTACTGCGCAAATAAGTGATCAAAGCTGGAATCATATTCAGGTCACACGGTTTGGAAGTCTTTGTTTTTCACAACACGCTTCATTGCCCAGGGCAGAGAATGTCAAGTCCTTTGTGCGGCATCTTCAAGCCCATCCAGCAGGTGGAGGTGAGGAGGGGTCCTGGGATATTCAACTGTCTCACTCCACAGCTAAGACTGTCTTCCACACTGCACTGATCTTGGGGAATTACCTCTCAATAGCGCTACCACTTTAACTCCTGTTCAGTGCAGAAAATTTGAAAAATACAGAAAAATAGGAAAAAATTAAAATTACCTAGAATTAGACATTATCATCATTTGAGGTACCCATATAGATATGTATTGCTTTTTGAGAAGGTAAAATTTTTCTGCTCATAAGTTTTTTATGGCTTATTTTTCACTTTATGGGCCATAGACACTTCCCTGTATCATTATCTCTTCTTCCATCACATCCATTTAATAGCTGTATATGGATATAGCACAATTTATTAAAACACCCTCTATTGTTGGACAATTAGATTTTTTGTGGGTTTTTTTAATATTGTGATTTTGCAATAAAATCCTGGTAGATAAAACTGCACATATAATTGAGAGTTTCCACAAGACACATTTCTAGAAATAGAATGGACTGGCCAAAGCGTATGAACATTGTTAAGCTCCTTGCTGCAGACTAACAAAAGGCCTACCGATGCTCCCCTTGGCTGTGTATGAAAGTGTCCCTTCCCCCACAACCACAGTAATGCTGAATTTTATCTTTTTTAAAAAAATCTTTGCTTCTGTAGGCTTCCTGGTTTTAAGGGGTCTCATTTGGCATTGCATGGATTAAACAGAAGTGTATGTGCAATGGTCCTCTTCTCCTAGGATTTAACTCAAAAATCAGCAAATTTTCTGTAAGGACCAGATAGTATACATTTTAGGCTTTGCAGGCCATACAGTCTCTGTTGTAACTGCTCTGCCAATGAAGCACAAAACATATAAACGTTGACTATTGAACATATGAGCAGCTATAGACAATAACTTATAAATGGGCATAGCTGTGTGTCAATAAAACTTTATTTACAGATACTGAATTGTGAATCTCATATAACTCCCACGTATCATCAAATATTATTCTTTTAAATTTTTTTCAACCACTCAAAAATGCAAAACCAATCTTGTATGGGTCATACAAAAACATATGGTGTGCACAGGCCATACTAAGCCCAAGGGCCTTCGTTTGCTGGTCCTCTGGTTTAACTGAAGGCTGCATGTGCACAAGACCCTTATGCCTTTAAACGTCTCTGCAACGAAGACTTTTTTCCAAATGTGTAATAGTTTTCAACACTGGCTACACATTAGAGTTATCTGGAAGGTTAAAAAAAATTTTTTTTAAAGCCAGCACTGGACCCCACCCCAGCTGAATTAACTCAGGCTCTGTTAAAGGTGCATATGGACATGGCTAGTGTAACTCTCTCCATGTGACTCTAAGGCTCAGCTACAACCGTGCTTCAATTAGTCAGACAAACCCAGCCCAGTTCCACTAGGCCCCACGCCTGGGCCACCTTAACTTGCGATCCGAGGAGCTGCCCAGAAGATAAAAGATCTCATAATTAGTCAGGCGTTGTGGTGTGCACCTGTAGTCCCAGCTACTTAGGAGGCTTAGGCAGGAGGATTGCTCGACCCCAGAAGGTTGAGGCTACAGTGAGCCAAGATTGCACCACTGCACTCCAGCCTGGGCAACAGAGCGAGACACTCTCAAAAAAAAAAAACAAAAACAAAAACAAAAAAACCCTGGTTAGAGGAGGTGAAATGCATCGCATGACAATCTCAAGTCCCCAAGCACCTGGAGGATGAGCTAACAAAGGGCTCCTGCTCCTGCTTCTGGCTTTCTTCAGGACTCACTACCAACCTCTCTGAAGGACAGAAAGTGCGGAGGTTTAAAAAAAAATGCCTGTAATTCCAACACTTTGGGAGGCCGAGGTGGAGGGATCACAAGGTCAGGAGTTCGAGACCAGCCTGGCCAATATGGTGAAACCCAGTCTGTACTAAAAAAATATAAATAATACAAAAATTAGCCAGGCGTGGTGGTGAGTGCCTGTAGTCCTAGCTACTCGGGAGGCTGAGGCAGAAGAATCTCTTGAACCCAAGAGGCAGAGCTTGCAGTGAGCTGAGATTGTGTCACTGCACTCCAGCCTGGGTGATAGAATGAGACTCTGTCTCAAAAAAGAAAAAAAAAAAATCTTCAGGCCACCGATATTGGCTCAAGCTCTGTGGTTAGGAGATCAGACCCAATCAGCTGCTCAAGCCTGCCAGGCTTTGGGACATTCCCTGGCCTTCTGCATTTCCCCTGCAGATTCAGGCTTTGGCTTCTCTTAAGGCCAGATGTGGAGATGGTGAACAGCAGTTCCCACCTTTTCTCCAGCCCGGCCTCAATCTGCAGCCAGCCATGGGCATTGAGCGGATGTTCCATCCCTACCCGGCCTCTCTCCTTGGGTCCTTCCCACTCTTTGCTTTTCTTTGCAGATTTCAAGGTGATGACAAAAGAGACAACAGTCTTAGCATTTGTTAATACCCACTTGACCCACAAAAGAAAATTCGCCAGCATTCCGCAGCTTCTAATTTAAAAACCATTAGACCGTTCCGCTTGGCAGACCAGATCTAAATATTCTTAAAGGGGTGTTTTAATTTAATGATTACCTTAACAAGCCCCCTTTTAAAATGATGATCCGCCAAATTCGAGGGATTTGTTTTGGAATCTGATCCAATAAGTGGCTTTGTACAAAGAGGAGCAGAACGGAATCTGATTTGGTTCAGAACGCAGTGAAAATCATGGAAATTACTTTGCATATTTAATCACTGTAGAAACATGAGTACAAACTACTTTCTAGAGATTACCTTAGGAAAAAAAGGAAAAAAAAAAAAAAGCTCCAGGCTTTGCAGCCAGCATGCCAAGTACTTTGATTTACAATGAATTATTTGGATTTTATAGAACACTCAGTGTTTCAAAGACTTCAACGTACTCAGCCCCTGGCAGGAAGACATATTTTCAACAGTGGAGCAAAAACTGGACTTTGGGAACAGAAGCCACAGTTAGGGGATTTGTTGTACAGGCCTGCAAGGTGGCCTCAACTTTTCTACTTTTTGCAACCAGAGTTTGGGGAGAAAATATGAGGACAAGTGCCAAGAAAAACCCTCCGCTCCGGTGTTTGGACTGAAGGCACCTGGTTCATCTCAGGGAAGATGGCCACCCTTCCATCCACCCAGTAGCACAGAGCAAGCATGGAGCTCCACCAGTTCTGCCCATGGATGCTTGGAGGCAGAAGCTTCATTGAGAGCTAGGGCTGTGGTCTGAGCCCAGCCCTACTGCTACGGGGCCTTGTGACCACATCTGAGTCAATTCACCTCCCCAGATAGCTCGCTTCTTATTTATGCTTCACCTCCTCTAGGTTCTACTTAACGATCACTTCATCAGTGAGGCTTCCTCTGAGCACCCTATCTTTTTTTAGGAAGGTAATATCTTTACTCAGCTACAAAACCTTGGCAAATCTATACAGTCCTCTTTAATACAATAAAATCATATATTTGTTGGAGTCATGGATTACTTTAGTGATAATCTTCACTCCAAAAATATTTAAGCACCAAATGAAAACACTGTGTTTTGTTGTTGTTGTTGTTTTTGCTTTTTTGTTTGTTTTTGTTTTTTTGAGACGGAGTCTTGCTCTGTCACCCAGCCTGGAGTACAGTGGCATGAACTCGGCTCACTGCAACCTCTGCCTCCTGGGTTCCAGTGATTCTCTTGCCTCAGCCTCCAGAGTAGCTGGAACTACAGGCACGTGCCTGGCTAATTTTTTTGTATTTTTAGTAGAGACGGGGTTTCACCGTGTTAGCCGGAATGGTCTGGATCTCCTGACCTTGTGATCCACCCACCTTGGCCTCCCAAAGTGCTGGGATTACAGGTGTGAGCCACCGTGCCTGGCCCACTGTGGTTTTTTTAATGGTGGTTTATAGCAGATCAAGTTATTTTATACAAATGAGCAGCCTTTAAAACTCTACAATTTCTCATTTTGGAGTGAGTTCCTTCATGCAAGCTGTTGAAGCTTCCAGCTCTGGGGCAGCTGTGTGTCCAGAGAGGTGGCTCTGCTTTTTTCCACGGATGGCCCAAGGCCAGGTAGAGTTCCAATATGTGAAAAGCTTTAACATTTTACCTTAAAGAGATTCAACATCAATACCAATTTCTAAGTACTCTTTAAAAAATGTTGAATTTCTCCATAAATACTGAAATCCTCAAAATTAGCCAGTCATTTCAAACAACACTACTACCAGATGATCCCTTTCCATTACAAGTACTACATCTTTTTGTTTTGGTCAAAAGTCACATAGCCTTACCAAGTACCCCATCTTAGGAGAAACACCCCAGACACTTTTCCCCTTTCCTGCTCTTTTTCTCCTGCGTTGCACACACAGAAGTATTACTTAGGAACTTGTTGACCCTCCGCCTTCTCCTATTAGAAAGAAGCTGGTATTTAGAACTTAGTCTGCTCTGTTCATGGGCTGTTTCCCCAAACTGAGAACAGTGCCTGGCTCAATAAATATTTGAATAGAAGTATTAATGATGTCCACCTTCTTGTTACTTGTGTAAAGGTGAACTGCAATGGTAGAAGTGCCTAACAAAGCAAAAAAAAAAAAAAGTGTGCACAGAAAAAAAAGAAAGGTGCCACTGAATATGAATTTTAGAGTAGAAGGGACCTGTGTTAGACCCCAGCACTGCTATCCATTCACTCTGACCTTGGCAGTCACAGATCTGCCTTTCTGAGCCTGAGTTTCACATCTATAAAACGGGACCACGCTTACTTCTTGGAGTCATTGTGAAGGTTTGAGATCATGCATGGAAAAGGCCAAGCCCAGTGCTTGGCATGTGCTATATGTGGTCAAGAACTAAGTGTCAGTATTGTGACTTCCCAGATATGAAGGTTGATTGTGTATGTCAACTTGGCTGGGCCACAGGGTGGCCCAGATAGCTGGTTAGACATTATTTCTGGGTGTGTCTGCTGGGGTGTTTCTGGAAAAGATTAGCATTTGACTGGGTGAACTCAGCAACACAGGAGACCCTCTCCAACATGAGTGGGCATCCTGCAACCTCTTGAGGACCTGAATAAAACAAAAAGGCAGAGGAAAGTTAAATTCACTCTCTGCCCGACTGCTTGAGCCGGGACATCAATCTTACTTCTCGACGCTCCTGGCTCTCAGGCCTTCAGACCCAACTGGAATCTACACCGTCAGCTCTCTGGCTCTTAGGCTTTTGAACCACACACTGAATTTCCTGGGTCTTCAGTTTGCAGGTGGCAGATCATGGGACTTCTTGGCCTCCATAATCACATAAACCTGGTTCTGTTTCTTCTGAGAATTCTGACTAGCACAAAGCATAAGGAAACAACCACAATGACGGTGATTGGGGAGCACCTCTGCCTAGCCATCTGGGGACATTCACTATCACATTTTCCTGGGGCTTCCTTCCCAACCAACACCCTCCTTTTAGAGAAGTCTGAGCTGTATGCTGGAGGAATCAGAAAATAGACAGATACTTTAGAAACCTCCCCAGCTGGTCGCAGTGGCTCAGGCCTGTAATCCCAGAACTTTGGGAGGCCAAGGTGGGCAGATCATTGGAGGCCAGGAGTTCAAGACCAGCCTGGCCAACATGGTGAAACCCTGTCTCTACTAAAAATACAAAAATTAGCCAGGCATGGTGGCCAGCGCCCGTTAATCCCAGCTACTTGGGTGGCTGAGGCACTAGAGTCTCTTGAACCTGGGAGGAGGAGGCTGCAGTGAGCTGGGATCGCACCGCACTCCAGCCTGGGCGACAGAATGAGACTCTGTCTCAAAAAGAAAAAGAAAAAAAAAAGCTCTCCAAGAAATGCAACATTTTTAGATCGGTCCCAAGTTCCGACAGCTGGCAGGCAGTTCCCATTGTAAAACACTGGCTTGCAAGCATCTGTCTGTCTATGTGTGTGCACTTCTCCAAGGCGTAAACGTATGCAGTAACTACACACTTTGCAAGATGTATGTGAGCTGTTAGTGTGGGTGTGTGTTTGTGTATGTTTGAGTTTGTGTATTTCTGAAAGGGATTGTAGAGACCAGATGTGCACACTGCATCCATGTGTAAATAAAGAGAGCAATGCATACACACAGCACTCCCATACCTGCTTTCAGGTCCTCCCTGTGTATTCCTTGAAGCGTCACAAGCTTCAGAGCTCAGCAGTCGAGAGGTTAATGAACAAGCTTTCTTTCCCATATGCACTGAACAGATAATTTTCTTTTACTCCTTACGATAAGTTGAAGAAGCGTTTGAGTGACAGGACAATTTGTCAATCAACTAAAAAATAGAAGGGGAACCTCCTCTGCATAATTTTACACACAGAATCCAACGTGATCTGGGACCGTACACCAAGCTGGGACAGCAAAGAGGATGAGTCCAGCAGGGCCTGTCAAATCCTTGCCTATTTCCTCCTTCCAGTCTGCTCTCTGAAGCTGCCGAGGATTTGTCAAAAGGCAGGAAGTTCATTTGGCCTCGCTCAGTGAAATCCTTCAGTGGCTCCACCTCACCCTTGGCCAGATGGCAAAGGTCCTTTCTCACCTGACACCCACCTCCATCACTCCTTCCACCTTGTGCCTCTGCCCAGTCCCAGTTAGCTAGTGACTGTGCTCGGACACACCAGCCATCACGCCAGTCCTTCCTCCTCCAGGTCTTCCTCTGTGCCTTCCACCTGGGATTCATTTACTCATTCATAAATTCCCTAAATTGTGGATGGGAAGCCCACTGTGAGCCAGGCATTGAGACAAGCATGGGATGGAGAGTGGGGGAAAATAAGACAGATGTTCCTGAGCTCAGAGGACACCCTCCTACAGAATAGTGGCGGCACCCCCTCCCCCTGCTCTCACCTGGAAAACCGTCGCCTCTCAAGGTTTGGCTCAAGTGCCCACCCTCTACCTATGAAATCACCCCTGACCCTGCTTTCCACTCCCCGGTGGAACTGACCACTGCTTGCTTTTCACCTCCACTGTTATCAATGTAGAATTGTCATTGTCACACCTGTATCACTGTCTGACACAGAGAGATAATATTCATTATCTCTCTGCCTTTCCCCATGAGACTAAGCCCCTCATGCTTTCATCCACCTTCAGACCCCCAGCACTTTGCACAGAGCACATGGCACACGATATGGTCTGAAAATATTTGCAGATGAAATGAACCAGACAACCCATGGATGGGAGAATGGAAGGATGGATGGATGGAAGAATGAAGGTGTTCAAATGACCAGTAAGACAGAGCAGAGACAAGGTATCCAGATACCTTTCTGGCACATGTATTCAAGGCCAACCCAAATCTATAAATGGCAACATCATTATTATTAATAATTAAGGATCATGGTCATTGTGATCTATTTTATCCTGGGAATTTATAAATATTATTTCACACTTTCCTAACAACTTTACAAAGTATTATTATTATTATTATTATTATTATCCCTGAAGATGCTGAAAATCAGAGAGGTTAAACAACTCTTCCAAAGTCACACAGCTGGTAGGAGGCAGTGCTGGGGTTAGAATTCTGGTTTGTCTGAATTCAAAGCCACTGTTCTTTCCCCACAACCCTCCCCCACCATTCCCACCACCCCACATCAATATCTGTGTTTGTTTTGGGGCCTTAAGGGTCATCCCAGACCCTCACCCAGGGACCTTTGGCTGGCTTCCTTCTTAGCCAATGTGAGAGCTGTCTTTCCTGAAGAGTCCCCCTTCTCTAGCACTAGCCATTTCAGGGTATGGCTTTGCTAAAACCTGCATTATGGAAATAGATTGTCAATTACCCCGGGTGGCTGTGTAAAAGAATTACTGCAAGGGTCATGGTGAAAAGAAAACTTTATTTTCACCACTTTCCAGTAAAAGCTAATTCAGAATAACTCCATTTAACAGTTATTTTATGCTGAAATACTGAATGCCTCGGGGAGTCTTTTAGGGATTTTAAAGTCTCTTTATTTATAAATGATTCATGCTGCATTTTCAGAAAAACCTACAATTAGTGTGGGTAGCACAGAAGCTCCTTAGGGAAAGGTAAAAAAAAAACAAAAAAAGAAGAAGAAAAAGAAAAGAAAGAAAGAAAAAGAAAATATACATGCATTCTCTGTGCCCTTTTATCCGTTATTGTTTTGCAGTGGACTATAAAAAGAGAACCGAAGGGAAAAGCCAAGGAGGTATTTTGTCTAACCTTTTAAATACACGCCCCATTTGACAGTATTTGTACAGCAGTTGTTCCCGTGATCTGCTCAGCCCACAACATTCTTTTAATGCTCATTTCAACTTGGCACATGCTCTCCAGGCCAGCAGAAGCTTAAAGGAATCAGAGCTACTTTGGGAAGATCGCATCTTAGCAGCATCTAACACAGGGCATCTGAGAGAGAGCCGTGCTCTTGGGGGTCAGCCCAGTGCCCCCTGAGTGTCGCTTTCTTCACGTGTCCAAGGAGGTACACCATATCCACCTTATGGGGTTCTGCCATTCCACATTCTTGTAATGTCTTATTTGAAGACACCTGCTCTGTGCCATATGTAAGACAGATCCTGGCTTCAGAAGCACACAGTCTGGTGGAAAAGATGGATGTAGAATAGTCGATGGTGGGGAAGAGGCTCTGAGAGGCTTAGTGAGCACAGAGGGACACGGCACCCAGACGTGGAGTCAGGAAAGGCTTCTTGGAGGAAGCAATGATGAAGCTGAAATCTGAGGGGTGAGCAGGCACAAAGGGAAACAAGGGCACAGGGCTGGAGGTACCAGCATGTATAGCAATCGGGAGACCAGAGAGAGTAAGGAACATGTAGGATCGTATAAGCAATTTAGCCCAGCTGGAGAAATTCAGCCTCTGAGGTGGGAAGGTGATGCCACTGAGCTTTAAAGGATCTGCAAGATGATGATTTCAATAAGAGGGTTTTGTAAACTCTGAAGTCATAGGGCCCTGCACAATGTAAGTTATTATCCAATGTTATTACCCTTTTGGACAGACTGGGGGTGGGGGGCAGATCTGACTCAGAGATAGAACTAGAATTTGCCGGCGTCATTGGCAAAGGATCTCAATATTTTTCCAGCTGTTCTTACCTAATTCATTTATTATGATGTGCCAGATGGATGGGGGGTATCCCATTCATTCATGCATCTGTTTGGATGTCTGAGTGTGTGCATAACTCATATTTTAGTTTTATTGGAAGCAAATATAACAGAACTTAGAGTTATAGAAAACCACAAAAAAAAAGAAAGAAAAAGAAACAACTTCCCATCTGAGCAACCAACAGAATCCATGCCCAGCGTCCCTCCTCCCTTATCTGGAAGTATCCCCTTCCCATCATTGTTTACACTTGTCTCTGCTGAGAGGGCAAGTACGTGGCCAATGCTGACTTATGCATTTTCTTGAATTATATTCAATGAAATGAGCATTTTTCTAGCCTCTATTATGTGCCACGTAGTGTGAAAGACTAACAGGAAGACAAGCATGAAAGAGACCAGTTCCCACCTTTAAGAGCTGTGTTAGTATAGTGTAGGGAGATGTCACATGAGCCTGAGACACCTGCATGGGGAGCTCTCCACAGCAGCAGGTATACAACAATTCAAGGTTCTGGGGTCAGACCAAGCTGAGGGGTATTATCTGAGAGGTTGGTGGGCTCTGGTACTGGGACACAGTCAGCCATAATCTGACACTTACCACCACTACAAACTCAGGCTGGTCACTCAACATCTCTGTGCCTCCATTTCTTCATCTGTAAAGTAAGCATGACAATCCTAAGATTCCCAACGAGTTGTCCTGATGAGTTTATTAATAGATGTAAGGTGCTTTGAAGAGTGCCTGGCACATAGTAAGTGCCCTGAAAAGGTACATTAATCTTACCATCATCATCATTATCATCACTAAGCAGACACAAAAGGCCCTTACTCTTAATTACTACACTCTACACTCCCCCATCCTGAATGAAAGGAGCAGATCTTAACCAGTCACTGGAGTGAACAGATAATGGGTAGGTTCAAGATAAATTCAAAAGAGACGGAGAGAGCTGAGGAGTTGTCTAAGGAGCTCACCGAGATTCTAAGGGGAAACATGGCACGTGAAACAATTGCTTTACTATGTGATAAATTTGCAGACTTCTTTTGTGTATGTTATGACATCGGAGCCTTAAACCATTCAAGAAGATATGCATGAAAGGTTCTTTATCTCTGCTTTGTAGATGAGCTAACCCAGAGCTAACCCAGAGAAGCAAATTATTGGCCTGGGGTCCTCCAGTTTGTAAGTGGCAGGGAAGAGACTCAAATCCAGTGTCCTGAATCCAAGCAAGATGGTTTTGCTCTTCCATTCGGCTGCTTTCTCCCTGCTATCAACTGAATATGTACCCTCCCCCAGAATTTATCTATTGAAACCTAATGCCCAATGTGATAATATTGGGAGGTGGGGCCTCTGGGAAGTGATAAGGTCATGAGGATGGATCCCTCATGAATGGGATTAGTGCCCTTATCACATGAAGAAACCTTGTCTCTACTAAAAATATAAAATTAGCCAGATGTGTTGGCACATGCCTGTAATCCCAGCTACTCAGGAGGCTGAGGCAGGAGAATCACTTGAACCCAGGAGGTGGAGGTTGTGGTGAGCCAAGATCACGCCATTGCAATGCAGCCTGGGCAACAAGAGCAAAACTCCATCTCAAAAATAATAAAGGCCTCACTAAGTGGCCTCACCCTTCTACCATGTGAGGACACGGGGAGAGGATGGCCATCTACGAACCTGAATTTAGGCCCTCACCAGGAACTGGATCTGCTGGCACCTTGATTTTTGGACTTCCAGCCTCCAGAACTGTGAAAAATAAATTTCTGATGTTTATAAGCTTCCCGGTCTATGGTATTGTTATAGCAGCCCAAATGGACTAAGACACTCCCTGTTGAGGTTTAGAATCCTGACAATGCTGCTTCTTTGGAGAAACTGAAACTACAGATGTGAGACCTGGAAGTGAACTTGGTTGACAGCAAGGGATGTGTGCAGCCTGGTGGGGAAGGGAGTAGCCAACAAGTGTGCTCTGGCCTCTCCATGATGACCTGGCAATTGGTGCAAGAGGGTATCAATAATTCATGATGCTTGTCCTCTATACAAAACTAACTCAAAATTGATCATAGGTCTAAATGTAAAACTTAAAACTATAATGCTTCTAGAAGAAAAACAGGGGAAAATTGTTGCGGACTTGGGTTAGGCAAAGATTTCTTAGTTACAAGAGCAAAAGCATCATCCATAAAAGAAAAAAATGATACAGTGGATTTCATCAAAATCAAGAACTTCTCTTCTTCAAAACACACAGTTAAGAGAATGAAAAGACAAACCACAGCCTGGGGAAAAAATGTGCAAAGCACATATCTGATAAAGGACTTGTATTCAAAATACATGAGGAACTCTCAAAACTCAACAGTAAGAAAAGCAACAACTCATCCTCAAAAAAAAAAAAAAAAAAAAAAAATGGGATGATGGACCAAAGACCTTAGCAGACGTCTCACCAAAGAAGATACACAGGTGTCAAATAAGCACATGAAAAGAGTCTACATATCTTATGTCAGCAAGGAAATTCAAATTAAAACAATGAGATACTACTGTACACCAATTAGAGTGGCCAAAATTCAGAACTCTAACAACATCGCATGCTGGCCACAACGTGGAGCAACACGTTCATGTTCTTGAGAATAGAAAATAGTACAGCCACTTCGAATGACAGTTTGGAAGCTTCTTACAAAACTAAACATGCTCTAACCATACTATCCAGAATTCATACTCTTTGGTATTTACCCAAAGGCATTGAAAATTTATGTCCACAGAATAACCTGTACACAGATGTTAGCACCTTTACTCTTAATTTCCAAAACACAGAAGCAACCAAGATGTCCTTCAGTAAATGACTGGGTCAAGAAAATGTGTTACACCAGGTGCGGTGACTCACGCCTGTAATCCCAGCACTTTGGGAGGCTGAAGCAGGCGGATCATGAGGTCAGGAGATGGAGATCATCCTGGCTAACACGATGAAACCCAGTCTCTACTAAAAAAAAAATACAAAAAATTAGCTGGGTGTGGTGGCGGGTACCTGTAATCCCAGCTACTGGAGAGGCTGAGGCAAGAGAATGGCGTGAACCCAGGAGGTGGAGCTTGCAGTGAACCAAGATCACGCCACTGCACTCCAGCCTGGGCAACACAGCAAGACTCTGTCTCAAAAAAAAATGAAATAAAATAAAATAAAATGTGATACATTCAGAAAATGTAATATTATTCAGTGTTAAAAAGAAATAAGCTATCAAGTCATGAAAAGACATGGAGGAATCCTAGATGCATATTACTAAGTGAAAGAAGCCTATATGAAAAGGCTATATACTGTATGATTGCAACTATATGACACTCTGGAAAAGACAAAAATATGGAGTCAGGAAAAAGATCAGTGGCTTCTAAGGGTACACAGGGAGGGAAAGATGAACCAGCAGAGTGCGGGGGGTTTTCAAGCAGTGAAATTACACTGTACGATGCTATATGTGTGGATGCATGTCATCATGCATTTGTCCAAACCCATAGAATGCACAACTCCAAACATGGCCCAATGTAAACTATGGACTTTGGGTGATAATGACGGCCAGTACAGATTCATCAATTGCAACAAGTATACCACTGGTGGAGGATGTCGATAGTAAGGGAGGCTATGCGTGTGTGGAGGCAGGGATGATATGGGAAGCTAGCTCTGCACCTTCCACTCAATTTTGCTGTGAACATAAAACTGTTCTAAAAATTATAGTACATTAAAAAAACGGATATATAGAATGTGATCAGACATTTCACCAAAAATTAAATAAATAAAAACAAACACAAGAAAAGATACTCAGTATCATTGGTCACTAGGGAAATGCAAATCAAAACCAGAAGGAAATACCACTATGTGCCTGTCTTAATGGCTAAAACTAAGCAGGGAAATGATAATAGCAAGTGTTGGCAAGGATGTGGAGCAAGTGGAATTCTCCTATGTTTCTAGGGGGCCTGCAAAATGGTAGTCTGGAAAACAGTCACTCTGGAAAACAATTTTACAGCTTCCTGTAAATGGTAATAAAATTAAATGTACATTTACCATACCACTGAATCAGCCAATTCCTAAGTATTTATCCAAATAAAATGCAAATCTATGTTCTCATAAAAACCTGTAGGAGAATGTTTGTGGCAGCTTTACTTATAACCACAAAAACTGGAAACAACCCAGATGTCTCTCAACCAAGGATTAAAGAAACTGTGGTACATCCATGCATTGGAATACTATTTATTTGATATGGTTTTGCTTTGTCCCCACCCAAATCTCATCTTGAATTGTAATCCCCATGATCCCCATAGTCCCCATGTGTCAAGGGAGAGACTAGGTGGAGGTGATTGGATCATGGAGGCAGTTTCCCCCATGCTGTTTTCATAATATTGAGTGAGTTCTCAAGAGATCTGATGGTTTTATAAGTGTTGGTAGCTCGTTCTGCGACCCTTCTCCCTCCTGCTGCCTTGTGAAGAAGATGCCTTGCTTCTCCTTCTCCTTCCACTATGATTATCAGTTTCCTGAGGCCTCCCCAGCCATGCTGAACTGTGAGTCAATTAAACCTCTTTCCTTTCTAAATTACCCAGTCTCGGGTAGTTCTTTTATAGCAGTGTGACACTATTAATCAATAAACAGAAAAAAAAACTACTTATACATAACAACATAGATAAAATCTCAAAGTCATCATGCCAAATGCAACAGGCCTGACTCTAAAGGCAAAATTCCGTATGAGTCCATGTGTACTGAATTCTTGAAAAGGCAAAATTATAAGGGCAGTAAATGTAGCAGAGGGTTTGGGGGCTGGCCAGGGAAGCAAGGTTTGGCAATGAAGGGGCACAGGAATATTCCTTTACATGATGGAATTGTTCCATATCTTAAGTGTGAGGGTGTTACACACTGTAATCATTTGTCAAAACTCCCAGAACTATACATTAGAAAGAATAAATTCTACTTATGTAATTATACCTTACCGTTGAAAGGGGGAAAGATGAAATCATTATTCATTTTTTAAAAAATCCATAGGAAGACACAAAATCACTCCTTTAATAAAAGAGCTCTTCCTTCATAGAAAGGAACTGAGCAATTCTTTAAACATCACAATCTTTTGTTTTTAATATTATAATTAATATTGTAGGAAAACAATAATTTGTAAAGGGACTCAGAAATGCATTAATGTGATGTCGAATTTAAATTTTTATAAGGAAAAGAGAGGTCCAAATATTTCTCTGGCACCCACAATGTGCCTGCAGAGTGATGGGTGTTTTCTGTGCTAGACCTTGGTTAATTGCAGGAACAGAAGGGAGGCAGTCATTTGAGCAAACTTTCTGTTCCTTGTTTTCTAAGTTTTGTTCCCCAAAACTTCCTTCTCAGACAGCAGCATAATGCTGATGCTTCTTCTCCTCCTTCCCCCCTTCCCCAAAAAGTTCATAATTCAGTCAATCAAGTGATCTGCATGACAGCAAACTCCAGGTTGACTGATTTTTTTTCCTCCTAAACTGACAGAATCAAATGGTGATTTATTTATTTACTTACTAATAATTTATATCTTGTCTCCTTCCAAAAAGGATTTGAGTGCCTCGCTGGATGTCTTGGCATTACCTCCAAAAAGTGTAAGCATATCGGGGAAAAAAATAACCGCTGGAGAAGTGGTCTTTGGTTTCGTTGCAGATTCTACAGAGTCACACAGCAATGCTTAATGAGCCCATTACTGCAGAATATGAATAATAGAGAGTCTGACCTGGTTGCTGTGTTAAAATGGGATATCAGATCTAAAACCACCCCCGTGAGGTTGTCTGCACAGGTGAGGGGAGGTGATCTACTAGGTAATTGGGCCCAAAGCCTTGGCACATTGGAGAAAGAGAAGCTTTCTTCCCTGAGCAAGTCCATTAAGCTAAGAACGAGTTACCTACCAGCCATTAAAGGTGGTCTATGGACCAGCGTGTACATGGAGAGTTTTAGCAACCAGGCAAAGTAGGCATTAGGACTCTATGAAAAACTAGAGAGGGCTCAGAGAGGGTATGTAACTTGCCAAGCGTCGCAGAGCTGGTAAGAGGTCAAGCTAGGACCTTGAATCCAGGTCTTCTGGAATCCACAGCCTATGCTTCCCCCCTTTTCCAAGTTGCCTTTTGGCTTTTGAGCCCAATCAACTTGTCTGGCACTGGCTACATGTAATGATCTCATTTATTAATATAGTTTGACATCCTTTGCTCAGTTTTGGACACTGCTTCAAAAAATGTTTGCCATCCCTGCCATGGGTTAGGATAATCTCAGCTACAAGTAACAGCAAGTTCAAATTCAAACTGGCTTCAACAATGAGATGATTGATTAGCCCCTAGCAGTGGAGGACCAGAGGCAGGGCAGGTTCCAGGCACCATATGTTAGAAGATCTGCTTTGCTGCTTCAAGACTCCCCCTGCTTGGCTCTTTTCCATGTGTGTGCTTCTTCCTCGGGAAGGAAGGAATCAGAATGCAGCAGTTGCAGGGATTTCTCCAAAGAAGCAATGGGCCCATCTCCTTAAGTGTGAGAGAGCCTCTCTTATAAGCCCCAGCTGTCATCGCCTTCAGATGCATTGGCCGGGGATGGGCTACATACACATTGCCAGGTTACATCCCCATTCTTAAACCATCACTGGCAAGATGCGGAGATGACCATGGACGCTGTAGGAGAAACTTGGTAGATGTTTTCTAATCCATTACCCCCTCCCGGAGAAAAGAGTCGTTTTCAGAACCCAGGAAGACTGCCTTTCCCAGCCTCTCTTACAATTCAGATGGGGCCATGTAACCAGCTTCTATAAATAGAATGTGAGAAAGTGATGCCACCTCCAGGCCTGTCCATAAAATGTCTTGTGTGGTCCTCCACACTCATTACATCAGCAGCCGAAGTCAGAGGACTCACAGCACAGTAGAGAAGTAGAGATTAACAGATGCCTTAAAAGATGACAGCACGGTAGAGAAGTAGAGATCCGAATTCCTAAATCACTTCATAAGAGGCCAAATGCTGGTCTAGACACATAAAGGTATTGTGTCAAGCCACTCAAATGTTAGGGTTATTTGTTCCTGCAGCTAGCACTAATTGCCCTAACTAATCCAGGCGGCTTCAACTAATCAGCTGGGGCAGAATAGAAGTTTGGGAGTCAGCCAGAAAACCCACTCGGTAACAAGTCATGTGCTTCACACATGGTAGAGAAGCCCCATGTTCAGGGTCTCCCATGGCCAGGGAGATGAAAGAAAGATATTAGTGAGCTGCTTTGAAAGTTCAACAAGTTTAATAATTATAGGACAGCTTTAGAGACTAACTTTAGTCTCTATGTGACCTTGGGCAAGTCGCTCCCAAACTGGGGGCCTCAGTTTCTCCAGGAGAACATGGTATATCTTTACTCTCTCCAGGCTCTGAGACCCAGTGGGTCAGGGCAGCTCAGGGGGTTGATCTGCGCTTACCTTGGGTTTGGTGCTGTTGAAGCAACACATAGTGTGGCCTGGAAAAGGGTCATTTTCAGAACTAAGGCCAGGGCACCCACTCTGGGGAATCTGCACCAAGAAGCTCCAGGCCACCCAGCAACCTCGGGACAGTCACATGTGTGCATGAAATGATCCCCAGGGTGGGCTCTTTTCTCACTGAAACCATTAGTCCGGTGTATTTGATGTAATTCCTACAAAACATGATTTTTATAACTCTGATTAGGGAGCCAATTAATATAACTATTATTTATTGTGACTGCCTAGGCATAAAAACTGCACAAATCAAACTGATTCCCCAAATCCACTTGGATCTCCACATTGCTAAGTCACATCCATTACACTGCTTTATAGTCGCATTTGTATTTTTTATTATTAATGCTATCAATACAATATTTATTCACCATGAAATAGCCTTCCACTTAGGAGGGAAATATGTGTACTTGTAAGTGCTCCTAATCCTACTAAGCTCTGTACGTGCAGATTGATGATGACTGGGACACATATTTTTTTTGGATAACAATAATGATCGCCAGTTACTGAAGTCCTACTAATCACCAGGCTATGCTTTATATTCATTATCTCTTTAACCTTATCAATAATCATATCTTTCTCAACTTCATTTTACAGAAGGACACACTGAGGCTCAAGAAGGTGAGGTAGCTTCCCAAATATCCCACAAATAGTCAGTAAGGAGCTGAGTCTTTCACCCAAGGACTCTCTGCTTTCACACAATTGCCCAAGTGCCTTCTAGGATTGACGGGGGGAAAGGCCAAAGCCAAGCATTCAAGATTGAAACCAAAAAAAAACACAAACATAGTGCTCACTTTAATTGTGTCTCTTTCCTCATGGATTCTTCACCCAGAAATTGCCATCGTATCCATCTCAGTTTCATGCGAACTAATGCAGGAATCTGGATCACAAAGGCAGTGCGGCAAACTCACCTACACTTTGCACATTTTGGAGAACATCCTCCTCAGTGATCTCAGGCCACATTTGATGACACCAGCACAGGTTACTAAAAAAGTGTCTTTCTCCCTTCTAGGGAGCAATAAAGGCAGCATGCGCCATGTTGCTCTGCAAGTTCCCAAGAATTAGTAACATTTGAACAGACAATTTCAAATGTCTTCAGCTCTCCCCACACCTCAGCCCTGCCCACCGCCAACCTCTCCAGCCATACCCACCTCCAGGCAGCACGAATAGTGTTGACAATGCTAGGGGACAGCAGGAAACAAAACATACGCCAATGATGAGGGTTGCCACATAACGTACAGGATGCCCAGTTAGATTTGAATTTCAGATAAACAAGCATGTTTTTAACATAACCAGTCCCCAGTAAGTATGATGGGAATTCACATTTAACCAAGCACCCTGTATTTTTATTTGCTCAGTCTGGCAATCGTATCAACAATGTCAGAGAGAAAACTTTTACTTTCTCAGCTAAAGCTCCTTTTTTCTCTTGGCCCCTTTCCAGACCACTGCCAGGCCCCAAAGGAAGGGAAGTGGCTAATGTGCTGAGTCAGTCCCCAGGACACCCCTGGTCTGAGCTTCATCAGCCGGTAGAGTTCCTCTGTCATCGTGGCCAGTGTGCAAGCACACGCTTCCCTTCGGCACTTCTACTTGTCAGGCACTAAGCAGACCAAAGCTGGACCTACTGGTTTTTTTTAACCTGTTCCAACTCTGCTCTCCTGCACCTGGGTGGGGGACACAGGCAGGCCAACCCCTGCTCACACAGCCATCTTAGACTTAGGAGGGGGCATGGGAAACAAAGGTTTGGAACCTCCCCTGCAGAGTCCGGCTGCTCTATCAGAGGGCCCGGCACCAGTGATGTCGCAGGACCTGTCATTTGGGTTAGGCACCTGTGGAGAAAGATCAGTTCCACCTCCAAAAACCTCCTCGTGGAGAAGAAATGAGGAATGAACCAGGCCTGATCTCCACTGAGCCCTGCTGTCCAGTGACCTGCAAAGGGGCAGCTGTCTGCCCAGAAACCGCAGTGCACAGGGCCAACCGCTGCAGAACCTCAAACAGCCTGATACAGAGCAACATGCACAGGGCTCTGAGTTTCTCTGGAGAGTGGATCGTGTGGACAAGATCAATAATCAAGGCTTACTGAGGCCAATAGTTAGTGGGGCTGATATAACAAACCCATAAATAACTCTCCTCTATTCTCTTCCTGAAACTCAACCCAGACCAGCACCATCCAGCTCTTTTCACGCTAGTGAACTGGTTATTCCTACAGATGAGTCCATTGGCATAAGGTCACTGATTTCTTTAAAGAGCATGTGCCCTTGCTATTATTTTCAATGAGGGACCAATGAGCGGGCTACTTGAAATCTGACCCCAGACCTCAGACGGCCGGGGGCTTACAGGCATAGGCATAGATCAACGTACAGCAACATTCTTTTTTTTTTTGAGAGAGAGAGAGTCTCGCTCTGTCGCCCAGACTGGAGTGCAGTGGCTGGATCTCCGCTCACTGCAAGCTCCGCCTCCTGGGTTCACGCCATTCCCCTGCCTCAGGCTCCCGACTAGCTGGGACTACAGGCGCCCACCACCTCGCCCGGCTAATTTTAATGTACAGCAACATTCTACCTGTGCTCCCTGATAGCATCTGACCAAAACCTCCTGCTAGCCCTGCACAGGGACAAATCTCTGTGCTGTTCATTTTCTCTTCTCTAAAAAATGGCTTATCCACTATGGAAAACAGTACAGAGGTTCCTGAAAAATTAAAAATAGAACTACTACCTGATCCAGCAATCCCACTTCTGGGTATGTATGAAAAGATTTGAAATTAGGCTCTCAAAGGGATCTCTGCACTCCCATGTTCACTACGGCACTATTTACAGCAGCCAAAATATGGAAACCACCTAAACGTCCATTGATGGATGAATGGATAAAGAAAATGCAGGGCCGGTATGGCAGCTCATGCCTGTCATCCCAGCCCTTTGGGAGGCCAAGTTGGGAGGATCATTTGAGCCCAGGAATTGGAGACCAGTCTGGGCAATGTAGGGAGACCCTGTCTTTATAAAAATAAAAATATTAGCCAGGTGTGGTGGCGCATGCCTGTGATGTCAGCTACTTAGGAGGCTGAGATGGGAGGATCGCTTGGGCCCAGGAGGTCAAGGCTGCAGTGAGGCATGGTTGCGCCACTGCACCCCAGCCTGGGCCACAGAGCGAGACCTTTTCTCATTAAAAAAAAAAATGTGATACATATACACAATAAAATATTATTCAGCCTCTAAAAAGAAGGAAATTCTGCCATATGTTACAACATAAATGATGCTAACGAAGGACAAAGACTACATGATTCCACTTATATGAGATATTAAAATAATCAAATTCCTAGAAGCAAAGAATAGAACGTGATTGCCAGGGGCTGAGGGAGGGGGAAAGTGGCATTGCTATCAATGAGTACAAAGTTTCAGTTATGAAAAATGAGTAAATTCTAGAGATCTGTTGTTCAGCCTTACACTTGAAGATAATAATACTGCACTGGACACTTAAAATGTGTGAAGAGGGTACATCTCAAGAATGGACACATAGAAGGGAACAACACACACAGGGGTCTTTTGGAAGGTAGAGGAGGGAGAGGATCAGGAAAAATAATTAATGGGTACAAGCTTAATACCTGGGTGATGAGATAATCCTTACAACAAACCCCCATGACACAAGTTTACCTATGTAACAAACCTGCACATGTACCCTGAATTTAAAATAGAAGCTAAAAAGAAAAAGATGGTGGATCTCGTGTTAACCGTTCTTATCACAATAAAATGAATTTTTTAAAAAAGAAAAAGAGAAACTTCCCTGTGGTTGAGGCAGAAAAGAAGAAAAGTCAGCGTCATGCCTACGTCTAGAGGACCCCAAAGTGCAGAAAAGCCAGTCAGAATGTATAACTACTGTCCAGGAAGCAGGAGAAAAAGAATCAGACCAGTGAGTTATTTTTAGATGCATTTGTCCTCACCACATAATGCAACTTTCAAATATGCTTCTATTTCTTCAAGTACAGTGAGTCCCCAGACACCCCCGTTCACACACTGTGTGCTGCCTGTATCGGAGAAATATCTGCTTCTCACAGATAACCAACCCTCCTAATTAATAACACAAAGTCACAGGAGGAGCTCTCTAACTGAAACCACAGTGGGGAACAGATAAGAAAAATATACTGGAGGTGTGGGGTTGTGGGTTGTTTTTTTTTTCCCCTTAATTCCCTAAGTCCTGCCAGTATTCTACGATGTCTTATGAATTCCAGAATAATGAAACATGACACAATGTAACCCAATGTGAGGCGTCAACATGACATAAGCAAATGCAAAAGGATTCAAGATCACCAAGCATGTCAGAAATACACGCGGAATTTTCTTCCTCTGCCCCTACTCCTGGGTGACAGGGTTTGGAGATTGGGATCTGTGTGATAATGACGGCTGCAAATGAGAAGAACCGCCCCACCTTTGTGTGGGCACCTTCCTTGTTAATGGCACTCAAGATGCTTTGTAGAGTTCATAAAGCTAAGAACCAGGTAGTCACCCTTGGAAAACAAGGGTCATTTCACCTGCCAGGGACCACACACGGACACAGTCCCGCCTCTGTTTGCCAGCTGTTACCACCAAAACCCCGTCATCAGGCTAGCCTCCTGACCTAAAATTATAGCATGTGGAACTTTTCCAAGGAAATTATTTATTTAAGATTGTAGGAACTTCCTTGAAAACACTGCTATTTTTATTAGTGAATGGGTATGTGTCTGGACTATTTGGTAAATGGTAGAAAATCACATTGGCATTTGCCATCCCTCTACAGTTGTCCAAGTATTTTGCTTAGAAATAGTCCCTTTGGGCCGGGGGTGGTGGCTCATGCCTGTAATCTCAACACTTTGGGAGGCCAAGGCAGGCAGACTGCCTGAGCCCAGGAGTTCGAGACCAGCCTGGCCAACATGGTGAAATCCCGTCTGTATTAAAAATACAAAAATTAGCTGAGTGTGGTGCCATGTGCGTGTAATCCCAGCTACTTGGGAGGCTGAGGCACGACAATCACTTAAACCTGGGAGGCAGAGGTTGCAGTGAGTCAAGATCATGCCACTGCACTCCAGCCTGGATGACAAAGCAAGACTCTATCTAAAAAAAAGAAAAGAAAAGAAGAAAAAGGAAATAGTCCCTTTGGATTCTCACAAATTTCCTACCATGTGGGTTCAGACCCATCTTGTGGATGGGAAAACTGAGGCCCAGAGGAGGATGTGGCTTGGCAAAATGGAACAGCCTGTGACCAGCAGGGCCTGGACAGGCAGACGTCCTCTCGCGCGCCCAGTGCTCTTTTCGTGGCACCAAGCTGTCTCTCCAACTCAGCTCTCACCCATGCTGGTGGTTCAGACACCGTCCCTCCCCCATCAGGCTATCACAGCCCACAGGAGCTGCAATTGAGCTTTTGAAATATCACAATATTTATCTTGCTTGGATTCAGGATGTTGTTGAAGCTCATCAGAAACAGCAATTTGGGGACCAAATAGAGAATTCCTTAAAAATTTAGTCCCTGTCAGAGAGAAACATTCCCTCATTCCAACATGTCCCAAATTGCAGTTTGCAACTCTCCATGTTTGAAGGCAACTCAACGGCTTTATTCTCGGGGTCCTGGATGGAAACACCACTGGTCTGTCAGTCATCCTGATGTCATCAGAAGCCACTGGGTCACCCCAAAGGATCCAAGATTGCTAAATTTTAGTTTTGTAGAGAAGCAATTTGGAAATGTTGGCAACAGAGAAAGTGCTTCCAAATGAATACATCCCTATTCGTTATCAAACAAAGCGTTCCAAGACTCACAGCCTCAAACAATGCCTTTCTCCAGCGTGATAACAGTATATGTCTTTGTCCACAAAAGGTGCACCCTACTCAACCCTCACAACAGCACACAGCTTGTGTCAGAAAAAGAAAGAAGAAGAAGAAAGGGAGGGAGAGAGGCAGAAAAGGAGAGAAGGGGGAAGGAGATGAAGTGTAGAGGAAGAGAGGAAGGGACACAGAGAAAGGCAGAAAAGAGAAGGGAGAAATAATGAGAGAGAGAAGAAAGGGAAATTGCCCCTAAAGGATGGCAATATTAGTATTCTATAAAGCTTCATAGTTTATAGACTGTTCACATGATCCTCTCACTTCATTCGGCCTCCCCAGCAGCCCTGAGTGTTGCTTATATAATAATTTTGCCCACATTGTTCAAATTACAAAAGTGAGGCTCTGAGAGATGGAGGCCCAGCTAAGGGTTATCCAGCCATGAACACCCCCACCCCTTGCTGTGGATGTGACCCCACAGTCATCCTAAAGGGTCCTTCCCTTTCCGTGACTTTTGAGATTCAACACCTTTTTGTTTGAGGATGACGTGTTCATTCTGTCAATGTATCATTATATACAATATTTGCGTTTTAATGCTGCTGATGTGGAAAGAAAATGGCATGTATGAAATGATCAGTCTCAGAGGTTTCTGCAGAGCCACACCTGCCAGACAGGGAGCTGTGACCAGCCACAGGCAGGGACCCTTGGCCCTGTGTCCTCTTCCTTCAAAATCCTTCCGCTGTGAGCTCCTGCCACTCCGGCTCTCTGAAAGCCCACGCAGGGGTGAGTCGTGTACCCTGGGGGTGGCTCCTCGTTCCCAGTCTCCAGGCTCTGACCTCAGGTGTCTCCTCTTCAGGCGTAACAGCCCTGGGTGGGGTTGGAGCTCCACTTTTGCCTTCGCCACCACCACCCTGAGTAGCCTTTGTTTGTCTAAGGCCTGTGTCTTCTCCCTCCCGTGAGCTCACCTAGTGAGCCCACCTCGTGAGCCCTAAAATAAAGGTGGTTATGTTGAACAACTTTATGCCATAGGTACTCTTAACCTGATTTGCAGATGACATAAACAAAATTCAAACCACACAGCAGAGTGGGGATTGACATGGAAGAATGTTTGAGGGGCCTTCAGTAACCCTTTTCTTTATGCGACCTGCACTGAATTCCTGTGGCTGCCATAACAAAGTATCACAAACCAGATGGCTGAAGATAACAGAAATTATTCTTTTATGCTTCTAAAGGCTAAAAGACAAAATCAAGCTATCAGCAGGGCCACACTCCCTCCAAGGGCACTAGGGCAGGATCCTTCCTTGCTTCTTCCAGTTCCTGGTAACTCCAGACATTCCTGGGCAGCCTCACTCCAGTTGCTGACCCCATCTTTCCAAGGCTGTCTTCTCCCCGTGTGTGTCTGTGTCCTCTCTTCTTATAAGGACACCAGTCATTGGATTTAGGGCTCACCCTAAATCCAGGATTATTTTATCTGCAGGTTCTTAGCTAATTACATCTGCTGTAACCCTATTTCCAAGTAAGGTCACATTCTGAGACTCTGGGTGGACGTGAATTGGGGTGGAGGGAATCCTATTCAACCCATCACACAACTCCCAGTTTTATTCTTTGTAAAAGAGATTTTAAGCAGCTGAAAGTAGTTTTAAAAACCGGGAAGCTCTGACTACCGCCCAGAAAAATCCCACAATGTAGACAATTGTCTTTACAGCCCAAATACATGGCAGGTACAAGCACTAGCCATTTGCCACCAATGCCCCTGGGACGCCAAGGGACACCCAGCCCTGTGGGGAGTCAAAACACCAGCCCATTTCTATGCAAATAGCATTATGGAGCCATTCAGCTTCTGATTCCTTGTAGATGAATCTGTGCTTGCCAAACGCCACCCAGAATTTTTCCACGGCAGAGACTCTGCAAGATATCAAACAAGATCTGACAATACATTCATCTTTAATCTGCGCAGTGCACCTTTACTTTGCAAGTCGTTTGCTTTGCATGGCATGATATGATTTCCAATAAATTCTCCAAATTTGCAGCCTCCATCTAGATGGAAGAAAAAAACCCAGCAGGCAGAGAGGAGAGGAAGGGACTGAAGGCAGCAGATTTGCTGAAGTCCGTGGAAGTCCAAAGCATGCAAAAGTGAGCCCCAAAGTTGCTTCTCAGGAAAGGAGCCACGTGCATTTGCACCAGGGTCTCCTACCCCTGTTTCTAAGAGGCATGCAATGTGGCTGAAATCAGGAAAGGCACACAGCTCTCTCATTCACTGTGTCTAGAATTAATGCCTTGAAATAGAAAACAGACACACACACACACATACACACATACAAAATCCCCACTGGTGCCCTCTCTCACAAATGAGCGTTTTGTAAGGAAAGATATGACCCTTGCTGAAAACTAGATAGGGCATTCCTGGGTACAGTTTAAATAAAACCCCTGCCTACTATAGCTATTAGTTTCTTACAGGGATGATACAGGTTATAAATCCAATATTCAGCTCCCAAGTAAGCTTCAGGAGGAAAAAACTCATATTGCAACATTAATGTCCAATTGACACAAACTTTGAAAAAGTGTATATATATAGATAGATAGATAGATACACATATATATGTGCACATGCATGTGTGTGTGTGTGTATACAGATATATACATACATATTTGGGGGGTAATTCTAAATCCTCCACACCATACACCAATGTCACATTTTAATGTAATATCATGTCCAATGCATATTCATGAAACAGAATCTTGGCAGTGGCACAAGAAAAGTGGGATGAAGTGTGTTTGGCGGAGTGCGTCACGTTTCCAGGCCAGCGGATTTTTTGATTAAAGTCCCTTATCCGTTTTATCATGCATATCCACTCTCTGATTAAAGTGATCTGGGGCTGACACTCACAATGTCAGTATGCACTGAGACCCTTCACACAAAACATGGTTGGAATTTATATCCTTTAAAAAAAAGACCCTGTACACCCAACAACAAAACGAAAACAGGGCAACGTTCATTTAAATATAAGTCTACGTCGGATGGCTCTGTGAGTTGTCTGTTCCCTAGTTCAAAGAGATTTAACCCAGAATATCAATCAGTGTCCAACTTCAGATGCTACATTTTATTTCTTTTATTTTTCTAAGTTAAGGTTCTTTTTTCTGATTTGTTGGGCTTTTTATCAAATGTTTCCACTTGAGAAAAACATAACCAGGAACTCCCACAGCAGCGTATAAATAATGAATTTCCCCCAGATGCCGGCGTCTCCAGCACTGTGAACGTCAACATGTCCCAGTTTTCCTAAGGCCCCATACAACAGCACTTTCTATCAGGTGCTCCCTGCCAAGCAGCTGGGAGGAGAGAGGAAGGAGGCCACCCAGACCACTGCCCGTCTCATGGTGGCAGAGACTAAGCAAGCCTGAGGCCACAGATAGGATGGAGCTGGGCGCGAAATCTCCCGCCTCCCCCTGGAGCTCCGTGTCCCCTTGAGTCACTTGGGCCAATGGCTGAAGGAAACGACGCAGCTTTTGAAAGCCAACTGATGTCAGAGAAAACAAGGAGAGGGCAGCTATGCACGTGCTCCTGTGACACCCTGCCACCCCCTTCCAGAAGCCCCCTGCATGTGGCAAACGATGCATCTGGAGAGTCTGGAGTGAGATGCTTTCGGAGAGCTGGTGAAGTGTGATCTGAAGTCCTGGGTCACATTGCAGTTGACCAGACAGGTGGCCATGGGCCAGTCATTTCATCTGTCCTCATCTCCAAATCTTCTGTCATAGAGATAATCACATCAACTCACGGGCCTCTTGTGCAGCTCCAAAAAAATCGCATCTGAGGAGAGAGTTCATACCCAGGACAGACGTTCTCAATGCAGGTCAGACCTGTGGGTGTGACCCTCAGAGACAGTGAGATCTCCAGACGAGCGCTGACATTCTGCTCCGAAAAAGACCCCTGTCCATCTGTTGTCACATGTTTCTGTTTTCAATTCCCAAGCTCCCAGGAATCTATTCCTCTGACCCTCTGAGCAGGTCCCATGAAGAGCCAGAAGGTTTTCCCCAGCAGCCAACCCCCACCCCACCTCCACCCACACCCAAGCCGGGTAAGAAGCTACTCCTCCACAAGTGCTCCTGTGACACCCTGACACCCCCCCTCCAGAAGCCCCCTCCTCACCCTCAACAGGGAGGAGGTCAGCCGTGTGTTTATCAGGACCCCTGCTAGATTGAAAACCTGGGACTGTGCATGTTCACTGCTTTTTCCCAGCACTCTATGCAGGGGTGGTACACAGTAGGTGGCCCATGGGCTTGGTGAAGTGAATGGATGAATGAAGCCAAGCCCTGTTGGTTGGGTCCCCTTAGTGTTCGAGACCCCATGCTGGCCCTTCCCTCTTTCTATCTTGCCCCAGCCTGACACTGACATGTTGGAGTTGGCCTCATTAAGTCTAGTTCACAGAGGAGTAAAAGGAAGCTCAGAGGAGGGCAGCCACCTACAAACCTGGCAGAAAGGGGCAGAGCCAGAACCACGAGTGCACCTGGGTGCCTGAGCTGTGGCTGTCAGTAGCCCCTGAAAGGCATTTGAAGCCTCTAATTCATGGAACTTCCCTGAGATAGATAGAGCAGTGGTATCCAGACCTGTGGGTGTTACTGAGCAGCAAATTTTTAAATTAAAGATAGATAGATAGATAGATAGATAGATAGATAGATAGATAGATAGATAGAAAATAGAGATAGATAGGTAAATAGATAAGATAGAGATAAATAGGTAGATAGATAAGTGAGAGAGATACATGGATAGATAGATAGATAGATAGATAGATGATAGATAGATAGATAGATAGATAGATAGATAGATAGATAGATAGATAGATAGATAGATAGATAGAATAGATAGGGCCAAACACGATGGCTCATGCCTGTAATCCCAGCACTTTTGGAGGCTGAGATAGATAGGCAGGTAGAAGATAGATAGATAGATAGATAGATAGATAGATAGATAGATAGATAGACAGATAGAATTGACATAGAGTTGTCAGCTTTTATTTGACCAAAACTTAAAAACAAAACCCAAGTACTACATATAATAAAATAGAGAATTTTTCTTCCTTTCATAAAATAGAGAACTTTTCACACCAAAATTCTAGAACAGGCACAAATATGTCTCAGACTAAACGGTAGCTCTTTAAAAGGAAAATGTTGGGCCTGTTGATATTCCTCATGTTGCAGTTGACCTGCAGCTCCTCATATCACAGCTGACCTGAGGAAGCACCCCACAGCCAGCCCTGGCCCTGGACGGTCACTGGGGACAATGCTCCCGACCTTGTTGGTCGTTTTCTTGTTCAGGAGGTGTGTGTTGCCCAGGCCCAGGCTGAAGGCAGAGTTTCTTCCTCTGAGATCAAAGCTGAGGTGGGGCAGCTGCATGGCCAGGGCCACTTGTCTGCTGCCACATATCTCTGCCCACTGGTTGTGTGGCCCTGGATAAGCTCTTTGCTTGCCTATGTGCCCCTGAGGTTCCCTATCTGGAAAAACAGGGTAAAGGATCCCCTGATTGGGCTGCTGTGAGATCATGTGGTGGAGCCCAGGCTCTGCCTCTGAGCACGCACTTTGCTTTCAAGAATAATTCACATGCGGCCAGGTGCGGTAGCTCATGCCTGTAATTCCAGCACTTTGGGAGGCAGAGGCAGGCGGATCACTTGAGGTCAGGAGTTCAAGACCAGCCTGGTCAACATGGTGAAACCCCATCTCTACCAAAAATATAAAAAAGTAGCTGGGTGTGGTGGCTCGTGCCTGTAATCTCAGCTACTTGGGAGGCTGAGGCAGGAGAATCACTTGAACCTGAGAGGCAGAGGTTGCAGTGAGCCGAGATCGCACCACTGCACTCCAGCCTGGGCCACAGAGTGAGACTATGTCTCAGAAAAAAAAAAAAAAAAAAAAAAAAAAAAAAAACAACTCACACACACGCCTTGCAGAACTCACCGCTCCCTAGTCCCACCGGGGGCAGACGTCCCCGGGCAGGGGGCAGCAGTCATACATTGAGTTCCAAAGCCAAGTCTGGCCTCTAGCAAATCTATCTATCTATCTATCTATCTATCTATCTATCTATCTATCTATCTATCTATCCATCTATCTATCTATCTCCTATTTATTCTATTCATCTATCTGTCTGTCTATTTATCTATCTGTCTATGTATCTATTAACCTTCTATCCATGTATCTATTTGTCTTATCTATCTACCTAACTCTATCTTATCTGGGAAGCAAAATGAGGCGCCCCAGAAATGCTTCATAGAGAATGAGAATCTTCTCCCAGGGATCTCACTTCTGACTTCCCAATGATCACAGCTAGTGCAGTCCTGCCCTATTCTCGTTCTGGAAAAGTATACAAATAAAACCCTTTGCTGTGCATAGGTTGTTGGAGGAGATTCCTGCCCACATCACCAGCGTAAGCATTTTGTGGAGGTTCCTGCAAGGTCCCTGCATAAGAACCTGGCAAGGTCGGCTCTACCAACCCTGGTTTACAGATGACAAAGCTGGGTTTCTGAATGACACAGGGACTTGACAGAGAAAACAGTAGCTAGAGGACAGGATTCATCCCCTAGCCTCTATGACATCAATAACTCTAAATTCAATAAATAATTGTCCCTTTCTCCCTTGCATGCCCATTTTCTACTACCATATATTAGTGCCTAATGGATGGATGGGAAGGAGGAAGGGGGAAAGGAAGCAAGGAAAGAAGGAAGGAAGGAAGAAATTAGGGAGGGAGAGAGGGAGGGCATTCTTGTTTTCTTAAAATTAAAACTGGGAGAAATCAAATGTATGTCACCTGAGAGTTTGGATACACAGAGAAAGTCAGGAGAGGGGTCCTCTGAGAGGCCCTGCCCCTCAGCATTTGTGTCCTAGCCATCCAAAGACAGAGACAGAAAAGAAACAGGGGACAGGCAATGTTTAAGAGGATACTGGGATTCTGTCTTTTGTCCTTTGCAGACTAACACTTAGTTTCAAGATTCAGAAACTGCCCTGATATTTTAATCCTTTTCTAAATTGATCTCTTCTCCTTCCCCCACCTACTCAGAACCCCGCTGAGATCTGTCTTTTGTGTCCTCCAACTTTAACCTTGGATTAAACTCCATCCTTCTGGAATTAGCTCCATCCTTCTGAAATGGGGAGAGAGAGAAAAAAAGAGGAAGAAGAAAGAGGAGGAGGAGGGAGGAATGATGAAGGGAAGGAAGGAAGGAAGGAAGGAAGGAAGGAAGGAAGGAGGAAGGAAGGAGCAGGGAGGGAGGGAGGAGGGAGGGAGGGAGGAATGATGAAGGGAAGGAAGGAAGGAAGGAAGGAGGGAAGGAAGGAAGGAAGGAAAGAAGGAAGAAGCAGGGAGGGAGGGAGGAGGGAGAGAGGGAGGGAGGAGGGAGGGAGGAGGGAGGGAGGGAGGAGGGAGGGAGGGAGGGAGGAAGGAAAACAGGGAAGAAGAACTTTCAGCCCCTTTGGAGGCCCCATGGTATTGAACAGGATGCCCCCCACTCTGGTCTGACGCTCACCATCCTGATTTGGCCCCTCCATCCTCTTCTGCGCACACAGCCCCCAGATCCAAACACACTGTCTACCAACAACCCCTGGGTGTGCTTTGCATTTTTCTCCTCTGGACCCTCAGAAATGCCATCTGTTTCCCAATTCCTGTGCCTGACTCTTTTCCTTCTCTGCCTGCTGAAGTCCCCACTGTTCACAGCTGAGTCGAGCCTTCAGCTGGAAGTGATGGCACCGTCCTGGGACCTCCATAAACCTCTGTCATCTGTACCTACCCTTTAGATGTTCAGTAAATGCTCCTGGATGCTGCCCCAGATGGCGACAAAGAGCAGACAAAGACATTAAGTTGAAAGATGGGCTAACAGGTACCTTACCTGCCACAGCCAGGAAATTGCAAGGGAAGGAAGAGGAAAGTGACTCATCTTGAGTCATCCATGTATCAGGCATAGTCCCTGCCACAGCCCCATTCTGCCTTGTCCTAATTTTACAGATGAAAAAACTGAAGCCATGATTTGGGGAAGGTTAGAGGCCAACAAGCAGCTGAGCAGAGACCCAGCACAGGTGTGCCTGGCCCTGACACCGTTTCTATTGGGACTTCTCACCCCAGTTCAAGACGTTCCTCAGGTTGATCCCCTCTGAGATTCTGCTATGATTCTCCAGATATATAGGATATTTGACAAACCTCTGTTCATGTTTAAGTTCATGTCTCAATAAGAAGCTATGGAAATTGCAAATTATATTAACAATCATGCAGTACCACTCACTGCTATATTTTCCTAACATGATTTTGATGGGAAGAAATTTCCATAAATTATGTGACTTAGACTTTTGAGAGCTATGAAGGAGCTTAGAGATTCCTTCACATCTAACTCCCTTATTTCATGTATATGGAATTTATTTCTTCCTTCACTCACTCAGCAGGTATTTATTGAGTAGCTATGTCAAACATTATGCTAGATGCTGGGGATGCAGACATGAATAAGTCTTATCCCTCTGTCAAAGAATTAACAAAGTGACTGGGTCAATGAAGAGTGCACAAATAAGGTGAAATGTGTGGGGAGAGACAGTGATAAATCAGCATGGCCTGAGGACAACAGAGCCCTGTGCTTGAAATCTTGTGACCTGGAAAGCTTTGTGTCCTTGGACAAATCAATTTTTATAAGCCCCAGTTTCCTTATGTGTAAAATGGGGAGAAGAGAACTCGCAAGGTTTTAGGAGGACTGCATGAGACAAACTACAGACACTGGGACCCCAGAGGTTTCTCAGAGGAGGAGTCGCTGGAGCTCAGAGGGTGTGAAGTGACTGGGCTGCTGGCAGAGACAAGAGGCGACGCATTGCAGGAAGAGCTGGGTGTAAACACGGAGAGATGAGTGGGCTGGCCCAAGTATAGAGGGTAGCAGAAATGGGAGAGGATGGGAATTTTTTGAAATGATGACAACAATAAGAACTAGCAGATGACAGCTATTATTTCTTGAGCAAACTCTCTGCTAAATGATCTGTGTGCATGATATCTCTTGATCTCCCCAACCACTTTTAAGATAGGTACTGTGATGATTCCTATGTTACAGACATGGAAACCAAGGCACAGAGAGACGAAGTAACTTCCCTAAACTTGCACAGCTAGGAAGTGGCACATCCAGAGTTTAAGCTCAGGCCTGTAGGCCAGGGTTGGGGAGTGATGGATTCAAAAACCCTTTGGGTGGCCAAGCGCAGTGGCTCACACTGTAATCCCAGCACTTTGGGAGGTGGAGGCGGGTGGATCACCTGAGGTCAGGAGTTCAAGACCAGCCTGGCCAATATGGTGAAACCCCATGTCTACTAAAAATACAAAGAATTAGCCGGGCATGGTGGCAGATGCCTGTAATCCCAGCTACTCGGGAGGCAGAGACAGGAGAGTCATTTGAACCCGGGAGGCGGAGGTTGCAGTGAGCTGAGATCACGCCATTGCACTCCAGGCTGGGCAACAAGAGCATTACTCAATATCAAAAAAAAAAAAAAAGAAAGAAAAGAAAGAAAAACAAAACAAAACAAAACAAAACTTTAGGGACCATTATGCCTTTTGCAGGTATGATGAGGAATTGTCACTATTTTCTGCTTTAACTTCTTCCTATTCCCAGTGACCTCAATCGTGTCATCCAGCTAAAAGCGAGGTGGGGGAAAGGATTCACATTGCAAGCTAAGAGTGAGATTATCCACATGGAGTCTTGCTTTCACACCTTTTTCGACATTTGCACAGTTTAATTAAGGAGGTGACCAGCTGCCACAGCAGACTTTTTGTTTGTTCTACAGCAGCAGGAGGTACAAGACAGGTCTTTAAAAGGCCCAAAAGTGCTCACAAGGGCTCAGAGAGGGGCTCAAACCAGCAGATTTGCTGCTGGAAGCCAGCTTTCCTTCAGCGGGCCATGCATCAGGCATCACTGAGCCCCCATCCCCAGGCCCAGGGCCAGGCTGGGGCAGCAGGAGAGGGGAAGATCTCAAGTTCAGCCCTGCTGGGCAAAAAGCTGTGAAGTGCATCCATGAGTTTGAGGGCTTGTCCTGCATCACGCGTCATCCGCTATACCATGTATCATCTCACTGAAGCCAGTTGACAGCACTGAGGGACAGATGCTGCTGTTATTAGCCCCATTTAAAGATGGAGACACTGAGAGTCCAGGGTCAAGTCATGATGCCATGACCCCAAGCCTAGCAGGTGAGGAGCCAAAACTCAGGCGGAATCTTGTTCCAAGTCTCTGTGCTTGATCTCCTCACTGCTCAGGCCTTGCCTCCCTTGTGGGTGTGCTCCTGGGAAGACTGTTTCACCCTCACCCTCTGTCCGTCACACCTGGGGGGATGAGGCCTGCCTTGCCGGGTTGCTGAGGGGCATCTGGAAATCTTCTCTATGAAGCACTTCTCATGCTGCCTTGACTGAGCTCAGGCCTCTGCAAACAGGAGCTGTTAACTGCTATAAAGGGGCTGTCCAGCTGTGTTAGTTTGCTAGGGCTACCGTAACAAAGTACCCCAGGCTGGAGAACTTAAATAACAGAAATGTATTTTACACAGTTCTGGAGGCTGGAAGTCCATGATCAAGGTGTTGCTAGGGGTGGTTTCTCCTAAGGCCTCTCTTCTTGGCTCGTGGACGGCCGCCTTCTCCCTAAATCTTCACACGGCCCTCCTCTGTGTGTGTCTGGGTCCACATTCCTTCTTTGAATAAGGACAACAGTCATATTGGATTAGGGTCCACCCCAGTGACCTCATTTAACCTCAATTACCTCTTTAAAAGATTTTATCTCCAAATAACAGTCACATTCAGAGGTACTGGGGGTTAGGACTCCAACACAGGGATTTTGGAGAGGGGCACATTTCAGCCCATTAGACCAGGGAAGTCAGACAGGCTCTGTTTCAGCAGGTGAGTCCTTCCTTTGCGGTTCCTTAGTGTTGGCTCGGACTGCCCCACACCATGCTTTTACCCAACAATCGCCTTGGAGAGGGAGCAGGGCTTCTGCCAGATGCCACAGTGACAAAGCTGAGCCACTCGCTGTCCCTGCCCTCTGGAAGCTGACAGTGTCCCCAGTGACTCAGATGTGAGGTGTGACTTACAATTCACACATCACTTTTCATATTCTTTATAGCATTTAATTCTCCCAACTCTTCTAGGGGAAAGTTTCTAGCACTGTCCTTGTTTTGAACTGTAGAGACTGATGCTCAAAGACCAGGGGATTGGCCCCAGACCACAGTGACCGTGCATTAAACCTGAATCCCAGGGTTCTCAGCCCTAGTCCAGAGCAGTCTGGAATATTCTTTCTTCAGCCTATCTGGAATATTATTTCTTCAGCCACAAATTTCAATATCTGGTCAACAAGAATTTATTGAGTTTCTACTTTGTGCTGGGAGCTTACATAAAAACAGAGGGTGTTGGGATAAAGGAAGGAACAAACAAATTACAAATTGCAGAAATGAACAGATCGGTGTGATAGATTATAAGGGGAAGAATGACTTTAGATGGCATGAACTTGGAAGGTCCCTCTGGGAAGGTGACATGTAAGCAAAGACCAAAAGAGGCAAAAGAGGCCATGCAAAGGCCGTGGGGTACCCTGGTTTGAGATGATACTGGAGAGTTAGGCAGGGGCCAACTCACACACTACCTTGGAAAATATCATTCTAAATATAGTAGAAAAAAACCTTGGACTTGAACCAAGAGAATGTGAACTGTTCATCTGATGATGTTTGCTAGTCTCTCTGGTGTTCTCTCTCATTATTGTAGGAAATGGGAGTAGAGTTAAAAGATTTCTTTGGGATTGAAATTGTCGTCAAGACTTAGGCTTTCTGAATCCACAGGGCAATGACAGCCAACTTCTTTGCAACTAAAGGGATTTGCAAGGAGTGGATGCATGGAACACAATGGGTTTCAGTGGAAGCTTTATTCAGGTCAAACCAAGGACACTATACTATTCAAGTCGAGTTTATGGAGGGACCCACTGTGGCCTGGGTCTCCCATCAGCCTCTGGGGTGCAGATCAGCTTGAGTACTAAAACAGGACAGCCAGTTCCCTGTGGCTGTGGTTGAGGCTGGATGGAGTAGGCCCGTGGATGAGAAGCAGGAACAGAAACCTGGCTGCCCTCCCGACAAGCATCTACGGGCGATGAATGAAGGAAAATGGGCGACCCGGTCCCATCTCATTGTGCCTGCTTCTGCAATACCAGGCGCATCACGCCACTCTAAAACAGCAGGACTATTTTCTCCGTCCTAATTGATGAACAGCTGTGCTTTAATAGACTACAATGCGTAGCTTCACTGATCTCTCCTTAGGCCACCCTGTGAACTGAAGGCTCCCCAGGGAACCGGGAAAAACAAAGTTTTGCCTTTATGAGTAGGCAAAGGGGTAGTATTAGTGGGGGTAAAATTTGTTGTTAATAATTAATAAACAGATAAATGAAGAACTCAGCAAAAAGGATTTCAGAAAGTTGATTTTTTCCCCCTCTTATTGGCCATTTAACGATAGTCATCACCGTGAATTCTGGTTTCCCCTTAAGGAACAAGTGAGGACTAACACAATGAAATAGACAATGTTAGGACCTTACAGTGGCACGGCCCTTTGTGGTGTCAATCTCCTTCCAGATCAAGGAGTTTAACCTTCATTATACAGACTTTGGTTATTCCACAGTGTCTTAGTTTGTTTTCTCTTGCTACAACTGAATCTCTGAGACTGGGTAATTTATAAAGAAAACAAATTTATTTCTTACAGTTCTGGAGGCTGGGAAGTTCAAGGCTGATGGAGTCACATCTAGTGAGGACCTTCTTGTTGGTGGGGTCTCTCTGCAGAGTCCCAAGATGATGCAGGGTGTCACATGGCCAGGGGCCTCACAAGAGACAGCCAAACTGACTGTTTTTTTTTTTTTTTTTTTTTGAGACAGAGTCTCGCTCTGTCACCCAGGCTGGAGAGCAGTGGCTCAATCTCGGCTCACTGCAAGCTCCATCTCCAAGGTCCACGCCATTCTCCTGCCTCAGCCTCCTGAGTAGCTGGGACTACAGGTGCCCACCACCACACCTGGCTAATTTTTTGTATTTTTAGTAGAGACGGGGGTTTCACCGTGTTAGCTAGGATGGTCTCGATCTCCTGACCTTGTGATCCACCCACCTTGGCCTCCCAAAGTGCTGAGATTACAGGCGTGAGCCACCGCGCCCAGCCCCCAAACTGGCTTTTTTAGCAGCCCCACTCTGGTGATAACTAACCCACCCCCAGGATAACAAATTAACCCATGAATTTATTTATTTGTGAGGGCAGAGCCCTCATGATCCAACCACCTCTCAACATTGCTGTGCTAGAGACCATGTTTCCAACAGATGAACTTTTGAGGGGCTCAGTCAAGCCATTGCAGACTGATGTTTGTGCCTATCTGCTCTGCACAGGAAATATGCTGGAGATTTTGGGAAGAGCAAAGTACACATGGTTTCTGCCCTCCGGAGGCTTACAATCTAGTGCAGGGCTTGGCAAACTCTGGCCTGAGGCCTCATCCAGCCTGCCACCTGCTTTTGTATAGCCCTCGATCTGAGAATGGTTTTACATTTTTAAATGCTTGAAAAAAATCAAAAGCACAATAGCATTTCATGACTCATTAAAATTATATGAAATTCAAATTTCAGGCCAGGTGCGGTGGCTCACACCTGTAATCCCAGCACTTTGGGAGGCTGAGGCAGGCGGATCACCTGAGGTCAGGAGTTCAAGACCAGCCTGGCCAACATGGTGAAACTCCATCTCTACTAAAAATACAAAAATTATCCAGACATGGTGGCATGCACCTGTAATCCCAGCTACTCGGGAGGCTGAGGCAGGAGAATCGCTTGAACTCAGAAGGCGGAGGTTGCAGTGAGCCGAGATAGCGCCACTGTACTCCAGCCCGGGTGGCAGAGCGAGACTCCATCTCCAAAAAAAAAAAAAGAATTTCAAATTTCAGTGGCCACAAATATAGTCTTATTGGAAGACAGCTGCACCCACTTGTGTATATACTGTCAATGACTGCTTTCATGCTACCAGAGTACAGTGGAACAATGGGGACACATACCATAATAAATGTACTCTCTAGTCCTGTAAAGAAAAGGCTTGCCAACACCTGGTTCCTGGAAACAATGATTCAGAAAGGAAGCAGAAGGCAGCCTGCCTTTACTGAGTGCAGGACATCTTAGAAGCATCAGGTCATTCAATTGTCACCACCAGAGAGTGTGGCTGGGACTACTTTCCCCACTTTATGAAGGAGGAGACCAAAGTTCAGGAAAATTAGCAACTTGCCCAAACTTCTAGCAGAGTATTGTTCACTTTACACCATAGTATTTAAGTTACAAGATAGCAAGAAGAGTGACATCACCTAAGGACTTTGCATCATCTTCTGACGAAAAGGTTAGTGTATTTTTCTATGGTACATAGTATATTTGTATTATGTTAGGAGTATGTCTGACATCATTAATGTTTTTATTCAGAGATTAAGAATGGCTGAAGAACATGTGTATGGGCACCAAGTTCACAAGAGGTTAACTTGTGATGGTTAATTTTATATGCCAATGTGGCTGGGCCATGGTACTCAGATATATTGTCAAATACTAGTCTAGATATTGCTATGAAGGTATTTTTTAGATGCATTTGACATTTAAATCAATAGACTTTGAATAAAGCAGATTCTCCTCCACAATATGGTGGGCACCATCAAATTAGTTGAAGGCCTTAGAGAAAAAAATTTTCTGAGGAAGTGGAAATTCAGCCAACAGATGTTCTTTGAACTTGAATGGCAACATCAATTTTTCCATGAGACTCCAGCCCTGCAGATTTTGGACTCATCAGCTCCCATTATCACATGAGCCAATTCCTTAAATCTCAGTCCCTCAACTCTCTCCATATAGGTATGGAGATACAGATGGAGAGAGAGAGAGAGAAAGAGAAAGAGAGAGAGAGAGAGAGAAAGAGAGAGAGATGCATTCTATTGGTTCTGCTTCCCTGGAGATCCCTGACACAGATTTTGGTAAGCAGCAACTGGGAACTGGAGACAGGTCTATTAGCAGAACCACAGCCAGAATCACAGTTTCCTGACTCCAGTCCAGTGCTCTTCAGACTGAAGACTGGTTTTTAACCAGGTCTGGCAACTGCTGAGTCCTGCCATCTGTAATGCATAGGGTCATAAAAGCAGCAATATGACGGTGATGTCATGAGGATTTAATGAGATGATGCATATATAGCACTTAGAGCACAGCCTGGTGCACAGAGAGGCCTCGGTAAGTGTCAGCCAGTGTGCTCGTTCATATCACTAACCCTGAGCCTTGATCTCTCCCAGCGGACAAGGGCCAAGTCCTTGCTCACCCAGCAGCCACTGAGTGTGCTCTTCTGGACAATATCTCATTTCCATCAAGTCCGGGATCTGAGCGGGTGATCAGTTGTCTGTGTCTGTCTGAACCTTGATCACACATCGCCTACTGACTGCTTAAAAACCTACTATTTATGTTTAAAGGTGCAAGAAACAGTTAAATGTTTCCTATTGTTGTATCAGTGAACCAGTTCAGAGATTGCCGACTCAATTCAATCAAAATTAGTGACAAGAGAACAATTTTCCCATTCCGTTCAGCATGGCGAGCTTTTTGTTTTGCTTTGTTTTATTGGAGGTGATTCGCTGTATCTTTCCTAGAGGTAGAGCTGAGTAGCTCCGGCAGCTTCGTGCCTCCTTTTGTCTAGATAAGTGTTATCCAGTAAAATGAACACAATAAGACTATGTTTACCTTAATGCTGTTTAAAAATCACATCGCAATAAGAGATCAATAGCTCTCCACAACAATTTACCAAAGACCCGTCTGGGGAAGAGAAATTCAAATTGCATTGATTTTTTTTCCATGAGTGTATGTGTGCGTGTGACAGTAATAGTCCATGAGCAGGCGTGTTGACAATATGGCACATGAGCATTGAATCTAAAACACAAGGCAGAAGGAGCCAAGAGGAGGATTGCTAAAGTGTTGTGGCTGTTACCCATTGCCCTGGGAATTGGTAGAGATTCAGTAAAGACAAGAGAGAGAGGGGAGGCCGGGCGCGGTGGCTCACGCTTGTAATCCCAGCACTTTGGGAGGCCAAGGCGGGCGGATCACGAGGTCAGGAGATCGAGACCACGGTGAAACCCCATCTCTACTAAAAATATAAAAAATTAGCCGGGCGTGGTGGCGGGCGCCTGTAGTCCCAGCTACTCGGAGAGGCTGAGGCAGGAGAATGGCGTGAACCCGGGAGGCGGAGCTTGCAGTGAGCAGAGATTGTGCCACTGCACTCCAGCCTGGGTAACAGAGCGAGACTCCATCTCAAAAAAAAAAAAGAGAGAGAGAGAGAGGGGATTTTTCCACACACTTTCCATTTTTCCAGAGCTCATAGCCTTGGAGAATGCATTTCTAGAAAAAACTGTGGGGATGACCCAAGGCCTCCTTCCTCTTTTGTACAGATAGAAGGAGAAGATCAATGGCCATAGGGCTCCTGGGGTTGTGTTTCCAGGGGGCCCGTGAAAAAGGAGTTGAGTCTCTAAAGGCGGAGGCCACTTTTCACTCACCTTGGACCCTGGAACAGAGCAGGTTCTCAGAAAATGTCTTTTGAATAACTAGACAGAGCCAAAACAGGAAGGGAGGCAGGGAGGGAAGGGAAGCAATGGACACATCTGATTGACCTGAGTTAGGCTCTGACCAACCCACACTAGCTCTTGACCTTGAACATGCTGTCTTTTCTCTCCAACTACATCAACACCAGGGTTATGAGAAGTAAATTGAATTGTCACATATATACTTCCTGGTATGCAGTAGGTGCCTAAGTAATAGCAAAACAGAGTTGAGACTAGATCTCGCTCTTTACGCCACAAACATCACATCAAGTCTAAATTCCTCTGAAGTTTCCTTGATCCATGAACAGTGCCTACAACATGCAATGGGACCACCCTGCTCTGTGGCTACAGCTGGTGGACAAAAGGCAGGCTGTGCATTTGCCTTCCTGGTAGCCCTGCAAGCCTGCTCTGACCACTTTGAAATATGCTTTGAAAGAAGTAGAATTAAAAAAAAAAAAAAAGAGGAGGGGGAAAGGGGGAAGGAATGTAAGTGGAGAAATTATTGGAACTGGAGAGGGGTTTTAATGGTAACGTTGGCATCCTGCAATTTCACACATTAAAACATATTTTTAAAGAAACGACTACAGTGCTGATTGTATAAGGGCAAAGCTTTCCACTCTTCAGACTATTAATAAGAGCTTCCCATAGAGAAGACAAATACATGCTTGATGCATTTTTAATCCTTTGCCAATACATTTGACTAAAGCTGTTTGCTGTTTCAATGACAGGATTTAACTTGCCCTTCTGTATTCAACGTTGCTGATTATTAATGACATTTAGGAAACACAAGCTATAGAGTTACATTCTGGTTGAACTGCAGCCTCTCCTCCACATTCCGTGGAAGGGAACACACATCTGAAGTGGGGGGAAGCTCTCTTCCTCAGGCACCTGGCACCACAGACCAGGGCAAAGGGGGCATCCCCAATCCTGTGCTGCCCCCTGCCACCTGCATGGGAGCTGGTTCGAGGTCAGGGCTGAGCAGCGGCACCCGTGGTTCCAGCTCCTTAACCTTGACAGCCATTTCCGGGAGAATCTCCACGCTATCCCGCTATAGAACCTTGGCAATATTAAACCAAATTCACGGAGGATATTTAGATTTCTCAGGATCCCCCTCATTCAAATGCCAATAATGAAATCTTCCAGGAAGAAGAGGCGGCGATGAACCTGAATAACTTTGAAACAAGGGATCAAGGGATCAAGAGAAAGCCCTTGGATCTTAATAGAACACAAGCAGAGAAAAAATCCTTACCCGGACACAGCTGATTATTTTGTGCTTTTTTATTATTTTAAGAAATAAATTAACACTCGGGTTAAAATGAAATTACATGTGCTGATACCCTGCAGGCCACTTCCTTTATTCGGCCGGGTTATGGTATGTTAATAAGAGCATTAACCAAGTGAACACAACGGAATGCCATCAAGAAAGGCTGCAGAGGAAAAAGCCAGGGACCGGGGGTTGCAGGGGTGGGGGGGCACTTAGCTTTGGTTTTAAACTATTCCTGCTCTGGGGGGAAACGGGGACCAACAGGCAAGTGACAAGGCAAGAGGAATCGAAAGAGAGAGTCGGATTTACAGACAGTGTCTGAAGAGGCCCCCCCCTCTTTCCATCCACGAAGAGTCATTTGCACAAAAGCTTTTCAGGCTCCCAGTATTATATGCTCAGCCCCGGCCCCCTTTTGTAATGAAAAGCAGATCCCCCTATGAATCACAGAAAATCAATACTGCATTTTACTAAGTTTGCGTTAATTTTGCACCTTTCAACCTCCGAACGGGAATTATTGCCACAAAGATGAGAAATTCTCTTCTCCCCCACTCTGCAGTTGTCTGAGTTTCAGGTTTGGAAAACCCTATCACTATTTAAAAAGAAAAAAAAAAACGACGATGAAGAAGGAGAAGAAAGAAGGGGTGTTGAGGGGCTTGCAATTTGAGAGATTTTAATAGCTAATAATAGGAGAGACCATAAAAGCACAGATCCAATTTAAGCGAAAGAGTCCCTATGTAAGCATTGCTTGTCAGTCTTGGGGTGTACTGTATAGGGGCCAGCTCCTAAGCATGGCAGCCCAGAAATATAAAGTCCAGATTTAATTCTGATACAGAGAAATACAATTTCAAAACCGGACGTCTTATCATCGGCATGTCCCACTGGAGAACTCATTTCCCTAGCAAAAGGCTGTCAATGCCATTATGTTGTACAAGGAAGCAATTTACCACTACAGCTAAACAGGGCTACCAGGGCTGTGGGAACTTAAGCATTTGAAGTTATCGCTAGGAAAAAAAAAATAGCATTTCAAATGTCAGTGAAATGGGAAGGAATAATTGAAAAGTATCAATCAGAGAAGCAAAGGGGTTTTGAAGGCTGACGGCAGCCTGACTCTTGGGCTCTGCTCCTTTCTCTTTCTTTCCTGCTCTTTCTCCCCGCTGCTCACCTTACAGCCACCCCCTCCCCATTTTCTCTCCTTAACCCTACACCCTCCCATTGCAAGCTCAAATTCAACTCAAGAGAAGAAAAGATAGCTGCTTGGTCCTTGTTCCATGTCAGACGTGAAGGGCAATCTCACGGTCTCCTGGTCTCCAGTGGCCAGCATTACCTGGTGCAAATTTGCTCCCGGCCAGGGTCCCAAACCACAGCTAAGCTCAAGATCGATGGGAGGCCCAACTCTCTAAGTCCTGATGATCAACACGTTCTCACCAAGCACTGAAATGGTGGCCCTGGGCCCAGTTCCTCTTTATAGCTATTGAGAACATTTTGATAAAACTTGGGGTGTAAGAGTGCTGAATGGCATTTTTACCCTGGTTCCACCACTGATTAGGTCTGATTCACCCTGACAAGGGAATTTCCTTCCCTGCACTTTAGTATCCTTGTCAACAAAATGAGGATAATGGCATCTACTTTGCAGGGTTGGTGTCGGGGTAAGACACAGCCTTTATAAAGTACCTGGAATTCTGCCTGGCATGGGCGCAGCTGTCAACATGACTATCATCATTCCCCTGCAAGTCGAAGAACATTCTAATCTCTTGCCAGCTAAAAGGTCGTGTATGATCGGATCACCTCTGAGAGCTCCGTGTTTACCACAGTCTCCTGGCTGTCTTCTGTCCTTCTGGCACTGCAAGCTCATGCCAACCTGCAAGCCTTTGCATTTGCTTTTCTCTTTTTCTGGAATGCTCTCCCTATAGGTCTCTGCATAGCTGGCCACTTCTCATTCAGTTCTCAGCTCAGCTCACATCTCAGAGGGGCCTTCCCTGACCAACCTACTGGAGGTTGTACCAGCAACAAGCAATTGCTCTTCTATCCCTGGGCTTTATTTTCTTTATGATACTTACTTTTGAAATCACTGTCTGTCTTCTCCACTGGAATAGAAGCCCCATGAGAACAAGGCCCTTGTCTATCTCATTTTCTATTGACTACTTTCCTCTTGGATCAGGCACCTGGTACAAAGCAAGTATTACATAAATACCACCATTTGTTGATGAATGAATGAACAAGTGAAGGGAAGACCATCCCACTTGAGTAGAAACTGAACTCATTCAACACAGAGCCTGGAAAATGACAGGCATTCCACACATGTTAGCTGGCCCTCCCTTGCTGTGTGGCTGGTCCCAGACACACCCATCTTTGTGGGCAAAGCCATGGGGATACGCAGCAGCTGGCCCTGCCTCTTCACAGCCCTCAGAGCTGAGTTACAGACTCACGGTGGAAACTTCAGATAGGATTGGGTGAGGGTGGTGTGTCCTGTGCTGGAGAGGCCCTTGCCTTCAGGCCCCACACTAGGCCCACACTAGGTTTGTTCAGCCTGCAGTGAGCTCTGAGCCCTGAACTGGACACTGGTTTCTGTTCCATATGCTCAGTCCCAGTTCAGGGCCCCATGGAAGCACTCTTGCTCCTAGTCTAGCAACCAGGCCATCTGCCATGGGGCTCTGCCTTCCCCTCTGTCCCCTACTCTCCACCCACACAGCTCCTCTTGCTTGCCCAAGTCCCACCTTTGATTGTACCAGAAAAGATCTTCCCCCACCTTGTCACCTGCCCAATTCCTTCTTGTCCCTTTCTGACCAGGTCCTGGGTTCTCCCCAGAAAAGCCTCTCCTGGGCCTCCGGGATGACTGTCACCTGCCTCACCTGTGTGCTCACTACATTCTAACTTTTGCTCAGCACTTAGAATTAATCGGGTTTCCAAGTTTGTCCCCACTGATCTGTCCTTGGGCTCAGGGATTTTGCCTCTCCACGATGCATCTACCTGGCTTGGTGGCAGTCTCGTGCTAAGAACCATAATAAAGAAGCCTATGTGGAATGGTTCCTGCAGGCCAGGCCCCGCATTAACACGGAGCATTTACCCCTCATTCCACTGTTGTCCCCAGTTCACAGGGGAGGAGGCTAAGGCTTAGAACAGTTACACTTAGCCCTGCTGCACATACAGCCTGACACTCAATAAAATACATTAAGATTGAACTATTGCTAACTACTATAATTTTCCAGTTCAAAAATACACATTGCTTCCTATTTTAAGATTTTTGAAATTCAGATGCATCTTACAATTGATGTAAATATTTAACATAGGAATGTTTCTCTGTTCTAGAAAAGCTGTTGTTCTGTCTGATGGTGGCTGGCACTTTAGAAATGAGAGGACATAATGGAGTCACCCTAAAGATGTCTGAGCTCAAGGACCCCAACTCCTACCCCCAGTGCTGAGCTGTTTTTGTTCCAGGGAAACCCCGTTACCAGGCAAACTTTTGGGGATCCCCTTCAGGGGAAATGAGTTTCACAGACTTCGCAGGGTGGCAAGTTTTCTCTCCCTTTCCCACTGTGTGTGTGTGTGTGTGTGTGTGTGTGTGTATCTATGTGTGCTTGTGTGTATATGTGTCTGTGTGTATTTATGTTTGTGTGTGTATCTATGTGTGTGTATGTGTATGTCTGTGTATATGGATGTTGTCTGTGTGTATGTGTGTGTGCTTGTGTGTCTTTGTGTGTATGTCTGTGTGCGTATGTGTGTGTATGTGTATGTCTGTGTGTGTATGGATGTTGTCTGTGTGTGTGTGTGTGCTTGTGTGTCTGTATGTGTATGTCTGTTTGTGTATGGATGTTGTCTGTGTATGTGTGTGTGCTTGTGTGTCTGTGTGTGTCTGTGTGTGTATATAGCTATGGACTGAATTGTGTGACCCCCAAAATTTATATATTGAAGCTCTAGGGTGGGCCTTTGCAAGGTTGTTAGAGTTAGCTGAAGTCATAAGGGTGAGGCACCCACAATAGCATTAATGCCTTTATAAGAAGAGACAACAAAGAGCTTGGTCTCTATCTCTCCACCATGCAAGGACACAGCAAGAAGGCGGCTGTCTGTAAACCAGGAAGAGAGGCCTCATCAGAACCCAACTGTGCTGGCAACCTGATCTCAGATTTTCAGCCTCCAGAAATATGAGAAGATAAATTTCTGTTGTTTAAGCCACCCAATCTATGGTGTTTTGTTATGACAGTCCAAGTAGACTAAGACAGATATAGATATAGATATAAATACAGATATAGATAGAGAGATAGCGATAGATGCAGACACAGCTATAGATATACAGACATATCAATAGAGAGAGAAGGAGATTTATTTTAAGGAATTAGCTCACACGATTATGGAGGCTGGCAGGGCTAAAATCTATAGGCTGGGTATTCAGGTAAGAGTTCATGTTGCTGCCTTAAGTCTGAAATCTGCAGAGCAGAACAGTAGATAGGAAACTCAGGTGGAATTTCTAGGGTACAGTCTTGAGACAGAATTGCTTATTTTTTGGGAGACCTCAGGTTTTGCTCTTAAGGCCTTTGTCTGAATAGACAAGTTCCACCCACATTATAGAGGGTAATCGGCTTTATTGAATCTACTGACTGAAATGTTAATCTCATCTTTAAAAAACGCCATCACAGTAACATCTAAAGTGGTGTTTGACCAAACAACTGGGTACCATGGCCCAGAGCCATGTTGATAACATAAAATTAACCAGCACACATGGTTAGGTTAAAGGATCCAACAGTAAGTACTCTGGAAATCTCCATCAAATACTAAATTCTGGACACTGTAGGTCTGAAAACCCACTCGCCTGTGGCATTTCTTAATGCTGTGAGAGCTATTCAAGCACCTGATTTGTTTTCTGCCCCCTGGGATTTTCAGAATTCCACTGCACCCTCTAAGTCTTAGAAGGCATTGCCTCTTGGCTCAGGAATGAGTGAGTCATCATTGACTTCCTCTTCATCCAAGTCAGCTCTGTTCCCTCAGCTCTTCCCTTCCCAGCACCCTGAGACTCCTTGGTCAGCCCCAGGTGTCCCTCTTCTAACCTGCTTTCCAACCATGGCCTCCAAGACCCAGGAGGAAGGGAGCTGCAGGAGCCCTCTCCCATCTTTGAGGTGTAAGGTTATCCAAACCCCCTTTCATTTGTGAATCCCATCTTGTTTTACATTCCCTTTTTTGCTTTACTTTTCTTTGACTGGAGACTCCTCAGCTATTCTTACTGACTTCCAGTGGACCTCTTGAATCTTCTCATGTCTCTCTAGCACAACCCTGGGTTGTAGCCTTGTTACATCCAAAATAATTTTCACAGGAGAGATGTTGCTGAGTGCGCTACATAGAGGTACAAAGTGACGAGCATAGCAACAACGATTCTGCTGTTTCTGTTGGTTTCTCTTGCTTTGCTCAAGGATCCCCAGTTAAATAAAAGAATTATTCTAGAAATGGTTCTGCCAAGCAGACACCCCAGCTCCCAGTTTGTTGACTGACAAAGTGGAGAATCTCATATTTCGGAGCAAACTGCTTCATAAAGCTGAAGCGAGTGTGTTGGGCCACGACTCCATTCTGGAATGAGAAGTGTGAATCCAGTTCCCTTGACTCAGAGCCGATACCTGCCCAGGCTGAACTGGCTTGTCATATGGTCATATGGCCTCTGTTCCAAAAGATGTAGGCTGGGTGGGAAAGGGGTTGTAGTGGGGATCGAGGTCTTGGGTTCTGTGCGGCTTGGGCAAGCCATTTACCCAATCTTCATTTCACCACTTCAACTCTAAAATGAGGATAATAACACTTACCTACTTGCTACAGATCACACAGTTGTTATGAGGATCGAAGGACACTTGTGAAGGTCATGTAGTGTGCCATACAAATATAAAATAAAAGGGATAGCACAGTATCTTCAATTGCTTCAGAAAAATAACAGCAACAGACACTTAAATTACACTCTCATGTGCTCTCTCTCTGAGCTTCACACACATTGACTCATTTAATTCTTAGTCCTCTGTCAGGGTCCCATTATCCCCATTTTAGAGGTGAATAAACTGAGTCCCAGGGAGCTTATGGAACATTCCCAAGGTCCCAGAAAGATTTAGTGAAGGTGCCGCTGAGACCCATGCAGTCGGCTCTAGAGTCTATGTTCTTAGCCATTATCCTACATTGCTTCTCCTGCTATCCCCACCTTCCATAGCACCTCACACAGGGTTGATACTCCACATAAAAATCAGCCAACATAAAAGACACCTAAGTCCTGAAAAGATATAAAGAAGTGTAGTTTTCATCCATGCCTAGCTTTCACCCTAGCTAGCAGGCTTTTAGCAAATATTTGTTATGTTAATGAGTGATCTACTCAGAGAACATTTCTTCAGTCTCTTTATTAGTGAAAATTGTGACGTCTGAAATGTATCAGATTGGAGTTGGAGTTTCTAATGAAGAATTTCAGCAAGCCAGAGGCTTCCGGATAACATGCAAATCACAGAGAATATGTCTGCCTGGCCAACTCCTGGCTCTGTTTCATCCCACAGCAAAACCGAGGAGTCTCCTTTTTTCTTTACATTATCCCCATGTAAGAAATTACAGAGTGGAGAAAAAAAAAAAACTCTACTTTGAAGAGCTAAGGGCTTATGTTTTGGAAAATTGTTCTTGGACATTGCTTTAAATATTCTGTATCTTAATTGGTATTAGTGGTATATCTTGCTTAACTATCCAAAACCTCTCCATACTAAATTAATACATTTATTTAACTGAATTTTTTAAAAAAGAAAATTTTCATATGCTACTTTCTTCAAACAGAAACTCTGATGTCAGAATTAAATGTTTACCCTAGGACCCAGGCTGGTGACTCTCATTTTAACTTGACCTAACTGGATGGGGACCCTCGTTCTAACTTGACCTAACTGGATGGGGAATGAACTCAACTTTGGATGAAGTGTGCCAGCCTTTTCTTGGATCTGACAAGAGATGCCTGTACCTTTTCTGAAACAACCTGCATTAGTTGTACTTCAAGGAAAAAGTTTTGATTGCTCACACTAGCCTACACATGTTTTGTCAATATCCCTTTTAATAAGTGTAGTGACCACCATGAATCCCAGGTGTGGACCAAGCTACAGAGTGCAGAGTTAGACAGATCCCTCCTCTTGTTCTGGCTGATACACAACTATTAATACCATTTTAAGTATCATTAGTAGAACTAGATATTGGGACCACAAAGGTCAAATCAAAGACCTCCTTCCTGTGCATCGATTTGTACTAAACTCTCCAATAAAACATTTAGCCTGAACTTGGTTCTAAAGAAATCCTGAATATAAATGGCAAAAACCAGACCTAGCAATGAATGGGTAGATTTGACTGAATAAGAAGAAAGTGATAGCCATGTCAGCCCATCTGGAGAATGAAGAATTGGAGTGTGGTAGAGCAGCGGTCAGCACATTTTTCTATAAAGTGTTTTCAGCTACACAGGCCATACATTCATGTTCACAACTGATCAACTCTGCCATTGTGGCACAAAATAATAATAACATAACAATGATAACAATAACAGATGATAACAGTAAATGAATGGCCGTGGCTGTGCACCCATACAACATATTTTATAGACACTGAAATTTGAATCCCATATAATTTTCATAGGTCTTCTGTTTTTTTTTCAACCATCTAAAAATGTAAAAGAGTGATTCTTAGCTTGAGGCCATGCAAAAACAGGTAGCAGGTCAGATTTGACCCCCAGACCCCCAGTGGGGCCTGCAAAAGCAATCTTAGAGAAGAATTTTGATGATTTGAGTTCTAGTCCCAGTTCAGCCTCCAGCAAGCCAGTTTCCATTCACAGCCCTCCCTCCTCCACCAGTGAAGTGAAGGGTTCTAACACACGCTCCCAAGCCATGACTCTGTGAGGGCTGCAGGCTGTCCTACTGAGGACTGTTGGGGTTACTTCCAAATCACCTGCCACAGCTCCCGGATGCTTCCAAACACTTTGTTCTCATGTCACATCTTTCCCTCATAGGAAGGCGCTGTAATTTTTAAGCAGGAAAAAAATAATTGATTATAGGACCATATCTTGAAGGACATTTACCCAAAGCTTCACTGCTCTGAAGCATGCTCAAAGGGAGGTCATGATAGCAGGGCGCCCCTTGGAAATGTTTAGACAAAATGAGAGATGGGATGCTTTTCTGCATAGAAGATGCAAGGTTCACCAAAAGATGATAATAATAATAACAATAATAATACAGGACATTGATACAGCACTAAAAAATACAGTGTCCTTCTTGTGGTTTCAAATAAAGGAAAGAAAACCCATGCTTTTCTTCAAAGTGTACTAAAAACAGCAGGATTAATATTGATGCTGCAATGGGAAAAGCAAACAGACAGGCAGGGACAGGACTGCATCCAGCCTCCAAAACACATGTAAAGTTGGAGCTAAAATGTCATATGCATATGTAATTTATATGCAAAAACTCTCCTATAACAGGGCCACTGGCTGCCAAGTCTCCTTTTGCTACTTCCCGATCCTCGCTGAAACTCTATAATTTCATATTATCAGTCACCTACCAAGGGCAAGTCTGTCTGAGGAGAACACAGAAACTTTCTTAAGGCCAGGATATTAAATTCTTCTCGCACATCGCTTTCCTGGTAGCTCAGCAGGTTTCAGCAGGAAGACCTATTTTTGCTCCTGTGCGGGCTCTGTCCCTGGCAATGAGTGACTGGAACAGACTGCAGACAGCTCTGCCAAGAATCTGAAGCTCTGATGATGTGAGCCAACCTCAGACTAATAATTTTATATCTCAATATAAGCAAAAGAGTTCCATAAAAATAGACCGTTTTTAACAGGATGGTATTCTGTGCTGAGAGAGGGCTGAAGAACGCGGTGCCATGTGAACATCTTTCCCCTATCTGCGGTACCTAACTTTAGCAACTTCCATATGTCTATTTGTCTGATCACTGAACTTGGGGAAAGAATGTTGAATGAGATGTGACTCTTCAAACCCCACGCCTGGGATTCTTCGGAGGTGAAATACCTATCCGTGTGTATATAACACTTCCTTCTTTCAAGTTTCCAGGAGACGGAAAACAAACAAACCCAAGGCTCAGGCTGTGGTATTCTTCATCAAATGTATCCACGCACAAGGCCATGTGCACATTCCCGCTTGTAAATTAACGAGAAATATATTGGCGCCACCGAGGGCAGGCGTGAGAATGGCCTGGTTACTCTAAGACATCTTTTTTTCAATGTTCAAAGCAGTGACCAGATTCTCAGACGGCCAATCTCATGGCACACGCTGATTCAGGGGGTTTCTCCCTAGAGAATTTCCCCGGGATGAAAGTGGAAGAGGTCAGACTCAACACGGAGCTCTCCATGACTGGCTGTCACAGAGAGAGGGGCAGAAACCAAAAAAAAAAAAAGTGTTTTCTATTTGCTTGGTGGGACAGGAAGCCCAAGCATAACATCCAGAAAGCAAACCAGCTGGGTTGAAGGGAGAAGAGAAGGCTTAAAGGAACGGTGTAACGGCTGCTGTGCCCTAGTGTATCAATCTGAGCTCTGCAGAGAGACAGAACTAATAGAGTACGTATGTTAAGAGACTATTTTAAGGAGATGACTCACAGGATTATGGCGGCTAGCATGTCCAGAATCCACAGGGCAGGCCAGCAGGCTGGAGATTCAGAAGTGGATGCTGCAGTTGAAGCAGAATTTCTGCCTCTTCTGGAAACTTCAGTTCTGCCTCGGAAGGCTGTCCAGCTGATTGGATGAGGCCCACCCACATTATCCAGAATAATCCCTTTTCATTAAAGTCACTGAATCTACATGTTAACCACATCACGAAATACCTCCCCAGCAACACCTAGATTCATGTTTGGTTAAGTAGCTGGCTTAGCCGTGTTGACACTTAAAACCCAGCATCACACCTTGCATGCAGAAATTAAATTAGGCATGGCTGGGGAAAAGGATCTGCTCAGTGAGAAGGAAACGGATGGTCCTGACCACACATCAGAGACGCATGAGGCCGGCTGTTCTGAGGATCGGTCCGGCAGACGTAGGCTGAGATCCCACCGCGTGCCAAGCACTGTGCTCGATATGGGGGAGTTAAACATGGAGCTTCCACTGCAGACAGAACAAGCAAGGGGACCAACACTGAGGATCATTGGATAAGACAGTGATGATTCCTCACCTGAATATCTTCCACAGTTTTTATGTATGTGTGTGTGCAGAGAGAAAAGAGGTGTTCTTTTTGGTCTAGGTAAGGAATGGGAAGAAAAGAGCTGACATAGTAGAGGTGGGGAGTGATGATCATTTTGGGGTTCTACAAAAGTCCTGGGCATCCTGATCTTTCCAGGCTCCTAAGTCCACACATCAAGAGCACCACTAGTACCACAGGCAAGTCAAAATCCACAAATATTTACATGAAACACAAATGCACCGTATGACAAATTTGCATGAGAAGTTAAATATGATGTTTTAAATATCTCATACAAATCTAGGATACTCACTGGGATGAACAGAGAGAAAAACATCAATAGTCCTTTATACTCTTCTTTTTTTCTTCCTGGACTGAAGATTGTAACCCTCCCTAAGATTTCATTATTGCCTCGGAACTTGTGAAATGCGATATTGGCATTATTTCTGACATTTTTTCTAAATAGGATCCTTCTCCCCAAAAGATACATTACATAGTATGACCAGGTTGATTGTGGGAAGTCCATGAAGTAGGGAGAAGAAGATAGGATTTGGAAGCAGGAGATCTGGATGGGAGTTCCAGCACTTCCAGTGATGAATGATGTCCCCCTAGGTGAGACATTCAGCCCAGAAGGTGGTGGGGGACAGTGGTTCATAGAGGAATCTCTGGAGCAAGCCTGTCTGGGCACCTCACAGGTCTGCTGCTTGCTAGCTGTGTGACCTTAGGCAACTTGCTCAGACTCTGATCCTCATTTTAGCAATCAAATAAGGAAGAAAACAGTCCCTCTATGTTGAGCCATTGTGAGGACTGAAATGGCACAGATAAAGCAGTGCATACAGCACCCAGCTTTGAGTTTGTGGTTGTTATTTTCTATATCTTTAAGGGGAAACAATTACAGCAGCATCTGCTGTGCCTATTTCCCAGACTTACAGAAGAATCAAAATCAGACGATGTGAGTGAGGGCTCAATAGAAGCAAGCCAGGCACTGTACTAACCGGTGCTGGCTCTCATTCCACAAACAGTGCTCTCTGAGTTGAGCTCCGGGACCAATGCAGACCACTCCCTCTCATGTCCCAGTGGCTGGGCTCTCCTGGTGGCCCTTCCACAAGCTATCTTCTCCCTTTTTCTGCTCCTTTTTCCTAGCTGCCCAGCAGTGACCCAGGCAGCTGTCCTGCCACGTCTAGTAACCCTGGTCACCATCACTGAGTCATGGTGGCGTCAGTGACATCCGCAAGGCTCCACCTCCTCCTTGTCATCTTCTGTCTCATCTGCTGCTGCCTGCCCAGAAGCTGCCATAAAACTGTTTCCCCCCGGAAGTCCGAATGAATAGTGGGCTAGAACGCTGGAGACCTGGTCCCAAGAATGTCTCCAACACCAGTGTCATGTGTGAGCTTAAAGAAAACACTTCCCCAACCAGGGCCACTGTTTCCTCATTTCTGCTGAAGAAAGCTTAGTCTTGGACAGTGGTGGGGGCAGGAAGGTCCAGAGAGCAGGGCAAGGGCCTCAGAGAGCGTGATGGGGGATGGGGTGTCTATCGAACGCAGTCTCACACACAGGTGAGTACACCTGTGAACTCCAGGCCCCTGGCCATGATTGAGAAAGTTATGAATGAGAAAACAACAGTGTACATTGATCACCGCGTGCTCCTCTCTAGAGGCAGATAGACCTGCAGTTCCAGCTCCAGCACTAACTAGAAAACTCTGTTTCCTCATCTGTAGAATGGGGATAATAATAGCAACCTATCTCCTAGGATTCTATGTGTGAAGGTTAATGAATTATTACATGCTAAGTTTTTAGGATAGGGTCTGGTCTATAAGAACACTTATAAATGTTAGCTAACCTAACTCACAATATTAAAATTATGGCATATTATCTCATTTCATCTTATATCATTGAGTTTATTTTCATTTTATTTTTCCAACAACCTTATGGTTAGGTTGCTACTGTTTCACAGATGAATAAACTGAGGCACAGAGAGGTTAAAGGATTTCCCCAGGCCATGTAGGCAATAAGGGATGAAACTAGGGACCTAACCCAGATAATCTAGCGCCAGAGTTGATGCTTGTAACCTCCACACTGTATCCCCTTTGGTTCTTTGCCAGAATTCTATGAATGTGTGGGAGACAAACAAAAGGATAAGAATTATCTAACTAGAGCAGTGAATTCTGAGACTGTACCAATCCTGGCACTCTATAATTAATCTACAGGGTTGCTTTTCCCAACTTAGCCTGACTTCCTTCACTTCCCAGCATACTTCAAACACTCTTTGCTTCCTAGATTGCATGCGTGCACTCAGAAAATATCACAGTTACATTAATAACTCCAGTAACACAAGATTAGGAACGTATATGTTCCTGGGGAAAAGTTCCATAAGGCATCCATGCCATCAGTGGATAGTAGCAGTGGTACCTGCCATCTTGGAGTCTCTGCACCCTATGAATGAACAATCCCAATGACTCTGAATGTCTCCAGAGAGAAGCCGTTGCAAAATGGACCAGGTTTACCTTCAGGGTTTTCTGGGTGAGCCAAGGGATTTCATGAGTGCCGCTCTTTTCCCATTTGAATTCTCTTACATGGAAATCACTTCCCCATTACATACACAAACAAGGTAGGGCAGACCTAAGATGATCGCCCAAGTTTTGTTTTCTAGAGGTCCCTTAAAATGAAAAAGGAAACGGAAATGAGAAAAAAAGTAATAATAATAATAGTAAGAATAATAACTTCTGATTCTACCATTGATTGAGCTCCTGCTCTTTTCTCAGATATTATTGTACAAATTAAGCCATGGAAGAGTAAACCAGGTAACTGGATCTCCAAGGGCAGAGCAGGAGAAAGGGTTCCAGCTGAACATGCTCATTTCTACTCTCAAATTTACCAATCAAGTAACTCTATCTACCCACTTGAGAAGAGGTAGGGTAAGGCAGGTGACGAAGAGTATTCCTCTAACAAGTGTCTCTCCACTTTGAAGGAAATATCAAGAGTGGAGAACACGTGCTAACACTAATAACCCATATAAACACTCATAACCCACTCCTGCTAACAATTTCCATCATGGAATCTTTCATAGTACCTATCATAGACCTACCTGAGAGTCTATCTTATCCCATTTCATTCCTCCATCCTCTGCCTAAGCAGTGACCAAGAAAAGGGTATTGACCAATTTATTTGCTGCTTGTAAATAATCACCAGTTACTTAGGAAAAAAGAAAACTGGGTTTTAAGGTGGTTTACAACATTCAGGCACAGTTAACAGAGGGTATGACAAAACTTCCAGTTCTAGTCATGATGGAATAATTAGTACTAGATTATTTCTACTGTTGAAAACAACTGTAAAACTGGGCAATATCTGAAGCAAATGTTTTCAGATATTGCACAAGAGTCATCATAGGATTATGATCCCTGAGAGAAAGTAAATGCTTGAAGTAAGTGCTACAATTGCTCTGGCTTTCTGCTTGAAGGTGTTTTATGCTCTGCAGTATAAAGAGGTGGAGTCCAAGAAAACATGGTGGTGTTACTGGACTGAGAAGGCAGAGATTAGAATTTGGGACTGTGGAGGGGCACTGGAATTTACACAGTGGGGTGCCAGAGAGGAAGGAGATGCACAGAAAGGGAAATTCAAAATCTCCATAGGGATTCTTTTAAGTCTCTGGCCATATACTAAGCTGTGCAAGTGCATGAAAAGACTTCATTTTGGCCTAGCAGGTAACAACTACTGGCAAGCTATAAGGTGAATAGAGATTTTGAAAATCATACAGTGCTAGTAGCTGGTGCCATTCTAAACAGACGAGGGACAAAGACCTCAATAGACTCTCCAGGTGTTCAACTGAATCTCCAGAAAGGCCGAACCTTAGAATTACGGTCATACTAGCCCTTAAGTAAAGTCTACACTAAACCCACAAATAACAAAGCTTTAAAACAAGCCTTAAAAGGATCAAGCTGATCCACCAATAAATTAACTACCAGTCAAAACAAAACCCAACAATTTTTAAAGGAAGACAACAAAACCAAGACTCTCATCAATGTAACATCCACAATATCCAACATATAATCAAAAGTTACTGAACATGAGAAGGAGCAGAAAAATATAACCAATAATCAAGAATAAAAATGTCAATAAACATGGACACGTATATAATGAAGATATTAGAACCAGGAGAAAATAATAAGAAACACAAAAATGTTTAAGTATCTAAATGAGACACTAGATATAATGAGGAAAGAAACAGAAAATCTCTGTAGAAAAATATAGACTTTTTAAAATGACTAAATGGAAAATTCTTGAACTGAAATATAAAATAAACCTGAATAGAAAAATTCACTGGATGTGTTGGAATATCAGCAAATTAAACACTGCAAAGAATCAGTACAATTAAAGATAGGGCAATAGACACTATTCAAAATAATGCATAGAGAAAGGGGGTGAGAAAAAATATAAAGAGCCTAAGTGACCTGTGAAACCATATCAACTGATCTAATATATGTATAATCCCAAATATATGCAGTCCCTAAAAGAGAAGAGAGATTAAGATAGAAAAAATATTTGATAATATAATGGTCCAAATTTTCTAAATTTGATGAGATTAACTTATATTCCAAGAAATTTGGCAAAGCCCAAGCAAGATAAACCAAATAAATAAATAAATAAATACACTTCCAGAGACATCATGGTCAAATTGCTAAAAATGGAAGATAAAAATAAAATATTAAAAGCAGCTAGAGGCAATTAAAAAAAAACTATTACTCACAGGAGAACAATGGTAAGAATGACTACTCTTCTCATTAGAAATAATGCAGACCAGAACACAATAAAACAACATCTTCAAAATGCTGGGGAAGCGGGGAGCTGTCTATTTATAATTCTATATCCAGCAAAAATATTTTTCAAAATAAAGACATTTTTAGATAAACACAAGCTGAGATAATCCATCACTAGCAGACCTACTCTCTAAGAAATGTTAAAGGAAATTCTTTGTTAAAGAAAAATTATACCAAATGGAAGCTTGAATATATACAAAGTAATGAAGAACCTCAAAAATGGCAAATACATAGATACATTTAAAAGACGAGCTTTTTGTTTCTTAATTTCCTTAAAAGATAATTATTTAAAACAAAATTAATAACAATATGTTATAAATTGTATAATTTATAACATATGGAAGTACAACGTATGATAACAGTAATACAAACTACAGAAAGGATAAATTGAGATTTAGTGTTATAAAGTTCTTACTGTATATGTAAAGTGGTATAATATTAATTCGTGATAGATTGTGATAAGTTAAACATGCATATTGTAATCCCCAGAGCACCTCTTTAAGAAAAATAACACAGAGGATCCTTTCATGGCCTTTGGGCTAAGGTAAGTGTGAAAAATAACACAGAGATATAGCTAAAGAACCAATGTAGCAGATAACATCAAATACTAAAAAATACTTATTTTTTAGAAAAAGTAAAAAAGAGAAGGAAAGAACAAAAATTAAATAAGACAAGTGAAAAATGAACAGCAAAATGGTAAAGCAGACTTAAACTCAACCACAACAATAATTGCATTAAATATAAATGGACTAAATATTTTAATTAAAAGGCAGAGATTTTTCAGACTGGACTAAAACATTAAGACCCAACTATAGCTTTTTAAAGGGGATGTACTTTAAACAGAAAGAAGAACATGCCCTGAGCTGAGGAGCTTCTGAGAGACTGGGGGAATGCAGAAAAACACCTCAACACAGCCACCCCAAGATAACCCAGACATTCATGGGTCCCAGAAGATCTAATTCAGGAAATGAAACCAGAACACGAAGCCCTAATGAAGAGACATGGGAAACAAAAGTACAGCTTTCAAGGCTAACCAATTTTCTGAAATATCTCAGCAAGTGTTGAGTATGTACAGGAAAGACAGGTCACAGTGAGCTGAGCCCAGGCTCTGGGTAAAATCTTTTGGCAAGACTTTGACATGGTAATGTGACCTGGCTGGATTCATGATAGTTCCCAAATCCAGAAAGATACCTTCCAGAAAGATGAGGCAAAGTAACTGGGCAGATAGAGTGGGGATCTGAAGAGAGTCCCTGGCTCAGGATCATGAGCCATGGTGGAGTAAGCGGGGCTTTGGCTTGGATCCTTCCTGGCATCCAACATACACCCTAGTCTATCCAATTCTGGGTATGGCTGGAAACTCAAGTTTTTATTTATTCCGTTTCTACACTAATTCACAATGAATTTGGGGCAATGTATAAAAATATAGTCAACACTAAAGAAGAAAATATGTTCTTGAGGAAATCAGGCAGAGGGAGGAAAGGGAAGCAAAATCAAAAAGCCTGGAGTCTGCATACCGAACAGACTCACAGAATGTTTAGAAGTGAGCCAAAAAATTGCTTCTGAGACTCCACAGAAGCAAGACAAACAAAGAAACACAGCAAGCCCCTCTGAATGGCAGGTTGGGGACACAGCTGGATGAGCTCACAGGTAAAACAAGATGAAGATTGTAGATGGGATTCATCTATTAATGCATCTGTAAGGAGCTTCCCCCAGACAGGATCAGAGGAAAACACTGGAGGCTCATATTTTGCAAACTGCAGTCATTCCTTCAAGAAGTCATTATGGAGTAATTCTGGGTGCCAGGCACTGAGCTAAACACAAGAGGAATTATGTGAGTAAAACAAGTGATCCCTGTCCTCATGGACATTAAGAGTCTAGCAAGGAGGCATGTGTTTATTTGTTCTTGTTGGGCATCTAGATACTGTTGTAGATGCTGGGTTACAGCAGTAAACAAATGATCAGAAATGTAAATGTAACAAGTGTCATGACAGAACAATGCAGAAAATGCTGGGGACCATGACATCAAATCAGGGATATAGCCAGGACTTGAGAGAGTCAGAGGCTGGAGAACAGGGAAGGCAAGGAGTAGCATTTGAACGGAGCTTTGACGAATATAGAGACAGGATTAACAGGCAGAAGATAAGGGACTGTACCAGATGGAAACAAGTGCACATCCATGAAGGACATGAGACAGGAAGCCGCATGGTGTGTCTGAGGAGCAGGTGGGGCTGGGGCACAGGCTGTAGAAAAAGAGTTAGGAGGTTAGAAACAAGGACAGGAACAGACCTGACAGGATGGCATTGCTCCCATGATGGATTCAGGACACAGTTGTAAGAGCCATGGGAAGCTGTTGAAGGATTGTAAGTTGGGGCATGATGATATAATCAGATTTGTATTTCTGTAAGATCATTCTGGCCTATGTGGGGAATGGCTTGGAGCAAAGTGGAGTGGACACAAGGAGAACAAACAACAGCTCTTTCAGGGATCCATGAGAGAGGCAGGGCAGCTTGAACCAGGGTGGATGGTCTGAAGATACAGACAAATGAATAGATGCAAGAGATTTTCAGGAAGCAAAATAACAGTCTTCAACTCTTCATTTTCAAACCTTTCCTAAGGAAGGCTGCAATATCTTCACATTGAGCCAGGTGGTTTTCACATCACCAAAAAGATCCCTGGGATGGTGGAAACAGATGAGCACAGTGGTTAATGGCACAGACTCTTGGTCAAGTTGTGCAACTCTGCCCTGAGCCTGAGCCCTCTCTTCTGTGACATGATCTCCCAGTGGGCTTCTGAAGACTGCACAAGCATATGTGATCACCCTCCTGTTCTCTGGACACAATAAGCAAGTGTCCACCTCTGGCTCTTCGCACTTTCTGTTCCCTCTGCTCTTCCTCAGCCATCCACGTCTCACTCCCTCATCTCCTCAATTGCTCATCTCCTACCAGCCTGATGATGCTGTGTAAAAATGCAAACTATGTTTGGCCACTCCCCAGCACACCCTCTCTCCCTTCCCTGATTTATTTTTTCTGCAGCACTCATCATTCTTATTTTGCATGTCTTCCAGTAAAATAAAAGCTCCATGAAAGCAGAAATTTTTATCTTTGTTCACTACTGTATCCGCAGCACATGGTGCATACCAGACACTCGGAACGTAGCTCTTGAATGAATGAATAGATCATGTTTGAAAATCATGCAGGCCATATTAATTGCCCAAGGAATAAAAGCGATCAGTCTGTTGACAACACCAGTAATACTAATTTTAAAAATTATAATATAAATTCCTTCTTCCGATGCCTTCCACAATGCCAGTTTTCTGTTTGGAATGATTTCTTTCATCACAATGACTACTTGTTTTAGCAATTGTGAAAACAAATCTTTCTCATTGGCCTCAGTGTTGTTCATTGAAATCGTGCCCTGACTTTTTCAATTAAAAAAAAGCACAAACCCACAGCATTCTAAGTTGACAGAAGGACCACAGGGCAGGGCTTACACTTTATCCCTTAGGATGAAGCCCACAGAGGTTCCCTCTTTCTGTCCAACTTCCCCAGAGCTCACTTTACTGCCACTGGGTTGATCTGAAGGTCAGAGATCCTGAGGCTTGTGTCTGCTGCTCACCAATGCATTATCTATTTATATGTGTTGCCATTATGTGTAAGGAGCTGGAATTGGAAAGAAGGTAAATAGGACATCTTGATTCTGAGTTACATTTTCCTGTAGTGCAATTGAAACACGATTCATTCTATTCTTACTGCATTGATCGGTAATTTTCATTTTCTAATTTCAAATAAAACCTCTTGCTGCAGTCAAAAGTGGTCGGCTCCTGGATGTAACTTCACAGCTCATTTTAGCTTCACCGCTTAAAGACGTTCTGTTACCATCAGTCTTAAGTGGTAATTCCACTTTTCCAATTAGACTGTGGGAATGAACCAGATAAATGGACTCTCATCCCCCAAGCCATAATCTCAGCCCAGCCATCAAGACTGGGACAATGAACACCCCAGGAGCTCTTTCCTGTCATTCCATTCCAGAGCCAAAGCCCTTCCCGTGCACCCTTTCTAAATAAGCCACGCTTGGAGAGGCAGTTGTATTTTGGGATGTTGACTCCCAAGTGATTTGAACTTCTTTTGAATAGTTCTAACGTCCAAAGTCTAACAGTAAAGGCACAGACACCAAGTAGTCTGGGCTCATTTTTAGCATCATCCAAAAGGTAGCCCCTTCTATCATTCTTCCTTCCATCATCAACATGCACACGTGTGTGTGCACGCACACATACACACACGCACACATCATCAAAACCAACTGCAGATACAGAGGCACCTGTGTCATAGCAAAAAGACCTAAGACTTCATATCAGTAGGCATGAGTTCAAGCCCTGGTTCCACTGTGGGGCCTCAAGCAAGCCATTGCCTCCTTTGGGATGTTAGTCTTCCGTATTTATGAAATAGACAGGCAATTTTGAAAAACTATGTAGCACACAGGGATACTGGGAAAGTGAGATGGCATTAGGCACAGGAAAGCATTCTAGGGACTGCCGGTATGAGGTTGGAGTGGGTCCTGGAGAATCTGATAGGCTTGCTGGTATGGGGCGTTGCTTCATTCCATGTCAAAGGCAGCATTTCATTTCCCCAGCCCCACTGAGGCTTAGTTGCTTTGGCAACAAGAGGAAGAAAATAAGCCTTATCCTCAGGATCTTAGTAGTCTGCTGTGGAGACTCAGTGACGTCTTGCACGTGAAAGAATGTTAAAAGTAAATGCCATGTGAATATATATGATTATGCTTGTGATCAATATTGTTATTTAACTACATAATTCAAATATGTACTTGGTGCATCCTATGATGACCACATGACTAGCATTTCTGGATGGAGAAACAAAGTGGAGACCAAGATAGACATTCCTCTGAGAAGGGCAAGACAAAAACACAGTCGAACCTGGGGGCCAGACTGCAGGAGAAAGAAACTGGTTATCCCTTGCTCCTGGGCTTCAGGCTGATTTCTTTCCTCTGAAGTCCTTTGGCCATTTTATTCGTGGGCTAGAATATACCATTACATGTGTCTCCACTGTACATAATCACCAGTCACTTTCTTTGAGGTCCTAAGTTACATTTCCTTCCTTCTGTGCTTCATGGATCCTGCATGCTAATCCTGTTTCTTGAATTGATGACTGCCCAAAGCCCCCTTCTCATTGCCTCTTAATGGCAAGTATGATTTTTTCACACAACGGAGAGGGAAAAAAGGGAACTCAGCTAAAGAAATGCTTTGGATAAGTTGTTTCTCCAGGTTTCTGCCCCCAGGGAGTCCCTGGCAGATCCTTACATCTTCCAACGTGATGCTATGGAAAAGAAGGGCCTTTGGGGTCAGATCCCCCTCTCCAGATGTGAATCCTGGCTCTGCCATTTACAGGCTATGTGAACTTGGGCTGGTTATCTCACCTCTTCGGTATTGCCTTTCTCAACTCTAAAATGGGAACAACACCAGCTTCAAAATGCTCTAGCAAGGAGCCAACAAAATAGTGGATGTAAGGTGACTTGCAGAGTAAAATCAATGTTTATCTCCTTCTTACTCCTCTTCCTTGAAGTGCAGGAGGATAATTTTAGCAAGGGAGAGATTGGAAGTGAAAACTATTACAAAAGGGATGAATGGCCTGTAACGGAGAGATGTAAGTTGCTGAAAATAAACTTCAAGCCCTGCAGAAGACGGCATTTGGTAGCTCGGATTCAGCGGTAGAGGCCTGCATGCCTCCGGGTGGGTGAACACGTATCAGACACCCCTGCGGTTCAATCTGCATCACTTCCTTCTGCCAAATCTCATGCCCTCTCTTAGCCTCAGTTTACCTCACCCTGAAAATTGGGTAATCCTTCCATTTCACATCTATGCTGTGATGATCAAATGAAGAAAGACAATGCTGTTAACGGTTGGATTTGTGGAAGCCTCAGGGTGGACAAAGTCCTGAAGAGTTAAAAAGTCTACAAGACACTTTTTTTGATTTTTGTCTTTTCCTTTGAATTATACAAAACATTACCATTTAAAGAGCCAAAGTCTCTTTTGCTGTAATAATGCTTGATTTTAAAACATTTTCAGAGGGTAAGACCATCATTTCTTACAGTTTCTCATTTATTTGAGGGGGTCTTTAAAATTTGTTTTATAAGAAAGCACAAAAGGTCTCTGTCACATTCAAGTTTAAGAGACACAGAGGAGGCTGGGCGCAATGGCTCACGCCTGTAATCCCAGTACTTTGGGAGTCCAAGGCGGGCGGATCACGAGGTCAGGAGATCGAGATCATCCTGGCTAACACGGTGAAACCCCGTCTCTACTAAAAATACAAAAAATTAGCCGGGCTTGGTGGCAGGCGCCTGTAGGCCCAGCTACTCGGGAGCTGAGGCAGGAGAATCGCTTGAACCCGGGAGGCAGAGGTTGCAGTGAGCCCAGATTGCGCCACTGCACTCCAGCCTGGGCGACAGAGCGAGACTCCGTCTCAAAAAAAAAAAAAAAAAGACACAGAGGAAAGATGCAGAGATTGGAGCCACCCAGACGATCAATGCCAAAGTGTTCCCTTCCCCAGGGCCCTTTGACCCCAAGCCACGGCTCTCATGGGTGTGTCCTGGAGGTCACCAGGGCCCCCACCGCAGGGCCAGTCTGCAGGGCACAGTTGGTCTCACTATTAAGCATCTCAGCTGGCCTCCCGTAACCAGGCACTGCAGAAATAAAGTCCTTTTCAAGGGAACTGTCTGCAGAGAGGACTCTTTAAAAAGGTAGGGGTCTCCGGCCCCTGGGGGGAAGAGAGAACGGGGTGAGGAGCCCAGCACAAGAAAGAACAGCCCACCGATCCTTGGGCGATGGATCACGTTCCATCACAGCTGAGATAGAAATGGCTTCTGTGTCCTTTTGTTTCCGGGAAAAGCCCAGCTGGGGCTGGGCCTAGGGGCGACCACAGCGGCAGTCACACATCCAGCCATTAACATGCCCACTGAGCCCTTTCCCATTAGGCCTGAGGCAGGCACCCGTGTTGCAGATAACAACTGGCCACTTTGGAACATCTCGGATAGAGACAGGGGTCTGGGTCGAGAGAGGCGATGCAGAGACCACCAGCGGCCCTTCTCCCCGCCGGAGTGGGTGCCCTCGGCCCGTTCGGGGGCTGCAGCAGAGATTCTGAGTCCTCTGCGCTGCCTGAGAAGCCGGGGCCACGAAGAACTTCGCGTCCCTTCCAGCCTCTGGAATTTGGCAAGAGCTGCGGACCCTAAACCCAGGCCCGGGAGGAGCTGGACGCGCGGCTCTCAGCGCAGCTCTGGGCCTGCACCATGGGATTCCGCTGTCGCAGCGATCAGGTCACGCGTGGGGACAGAGGAGGCCGAACAGATGCCCACCGCGGCACCAGCTGCTGCGCCGCGCCCCGGGGACATGGAGCGCCGAGAGCACGGCGAGAGTGGGAGCAGGACGCGCTGGGCCGGCCAGGAACTGGGGCGGGAGCCGGGGCGAGGGAAGGCACCTGCCCTGGGCCCTCACCTGCTGGGGTCCCGCGCCCGCTCCGCATAGCGGAACTGAAGGAGGGGCTCGCGGCGGCCGCCAGGACCCCGGCGCAGACGCCAAGGAGCTGAAGCTGCTGCGGCCCCGGGGCGGCAGATCCCGCGGCTCGGGCTCCCTGGCCCTGGGGTGGCTGCTGCTCGGTGCTGCTGTGCAGGAGGCAGCTTGGAGAGGAGGAGAACCTGGATTCGCACATGAGGGGCTGCTGGGGTCACCCCCAACCCCAACAGGGCACCCAAAGGCGGGGAGGGCCAAGCAGTTGGGGGTGTTGGGGCTTGTTGAAACGTCCTTGAAGCAGCGTCTTTAAGGTGGGCTCCAGGTCTATGTACGCAGGACCCCGGTCCTCAGAGCCCCACCTTCCAAGAGCCACAGCCCGCGCGCTCTGTGGAGTAGCCCCCACATCACACTATCTGGGAGCCTTCGGACTCCCAGACCCATGAGACTGCTGGCCACATCTCCCCCAACTCGCTGCACTTTCTCTCTCTCTCTCTCTGTCTGTGTGTGTGTGTGTGTGTGTGTGTGAGAGAGAGAGAGAGAGAGAGAGAGAGAGAGAGAGAGACAGAGAGAGAGACAAAATCTACAGAATGTGAAATTCCCCACTTTAACCGCTTTGAAATGTACAATTCAGTGGCTTTTTACCACATTGACAATGTTGTGTAATTATCACCACTATCCAGTTCCAGAACATTTCATCACCCCAAAAAGAAGCCGGATACCCATTAGCAGCCACTCCTCACTCCCCTTATCCCAGCCCCTGGCAACCACCAATCTGCTTTCTGTCTCCACAGATTTGCCTCTTCTGAGCATTTCCTATAAGTGGGTTCACACAATATGTGGCCTTTGTAACTGACTTCTTTCATGTCACATAAAGTTCTCACAAGGCTCAGCCATGTAACATGTGTCAGTTCCTCATTCCTTTTTATGGTTAAATACTATTTTATTGTTTGCATATACCACATTTTATTTCATCAGTGGATGGATATTTGGGTTTTTCTCCACCTCTTGGCTGTCATGAATGGGGCTGCAATAAGCATTTGTTTCAGGTACACGTTTTTGAGTACCTGATTCCCATTCTTTGGGTTATGTAGCTAGAAATGAAATTGCTGTGTCATATGGTAACTCCACATATAACTTATTGAAGAATCAACAAACTGTTTTCCACAATGGTTGTGAACTTCTTTTTCTTATTGGTACATAATAGTTGTATATATTTTGGGATACGTGTGATATTTTGACACCTGCATACAATGTGTAATGATCAAATCAGGCCAACTGCAATATCATCACCACAAATATTCACCTTTTACTTATGTCGGAAACATTCCAGATTGTCTCCCACAGTTATTTTGAACTATAGAACAAATAATTGTTAAAGAATGTTGCCTTATTGTGCTATCGAACACTAGAGCTAATTTCTTCTAACTAACTTCGTGTTTGTACCCATTAACCAATCTCTCTTTATCCCCCTTCTCCCACTTTCCTTCCAGCCTCTGGTTACCACCAATCAACTCTCTACCTGCATGAGATCCACTTTTTTAGTTCCTACATATGAGTGAGAACATGTATCATTTGTCTTTCTGTGCCTGGCTTATTTCACTTAATATAATGACTTCCAATTCTAACCATGTTGATGTTGATGACAAGATTTCATTCTTTTTTATGGCTGAATAGTATTCCATTGTGCACACGTGCATGCGTGTGTGTGTGTGTGTGTGTGTGTGTGTGTAATGTATACATGCAATGAAAGTGACCCTAAGTTATTCATGGTCCCATATACATATATCATATCACTTTTTTAAATCCATATATCCACTGATGGACAGTTAGGTTGATTCTATAGCTTGCCTATTGTGAATAGTGCTGGATTTAATTTATTTTTTAAATAGCATTTACCATAGGATACAACCAAGCATATAGCGATTATTTGATCATACTTGTCTTGTCTCATCAGAATGTAAGCTCCATGAGGCAGGGACCACTGAAGTTCCATTTACTTCCATCTCTCTAGTTCCTAACACAGGGATGAGCCCCAAATGATGCCCAATAAATATTCATGGAAGGAAGAGAGGAAATATTCATGGATGGCAGAAAGGAAGAGATGGAGAAAGGGAGAAAGAGGGGGAGGAAAAGAGGAGAGATGGAGGAAGAAAGAGAGAAAAAAATAGTTGCAAAAATAGCCTTAACTATCCCCTGTCTCTACCCACTCCACTCTGCAAGTGACTTCACAGCTCCTCTTACCAAGAGTTTAAGGCCATCACACCACCACTTGAACCTGGGCAGGGCTTGACCATTAGAATGAGCTGGAGAGGACAGGGTGCCCTTTCTAGGCTTCAGGAAGCCCGTGTGCTTCTGTTCTCTCTCAGAATGCTGGCCGGCTGCTGAATGAATGAGCCAGGGCCAGCCTAGTGGATGATAGAGACATCGCCGCAGTCAGACACCAGACACGAGTAAGGATCTCCTAGACAGCCAGCCCCCCAGAGAAACACAGAGGAGCCCAGCCCATGAGATCAGTTAAGACTGATCCAGGACAGCCTAGCTGCCCAGCTGATCCATGGGCTCATGAGCCCTAATAAATGCATGTCGTTTGAAGTCACTGCATTTTGGGTTGGTCTGTTACATAATAGATAATGTATACAAAACTGTCTTTTAAAAATCTGTCCCTCTAACGAAATAATGGCATTTGCAACAACCTGGATGGAGTCGAAGACCATTATTCTAAGTGAAGTAACTCAGGAATAGAAAACCAAATATCTAATGTTCTCACTTGTAAGTGGGAGCTAAGCTATGAGGATGCAAAGGCTTAAGAATGATATAATGGGCTTTGGGGGTTTGGTGAGGGGAGGATAAAAGATTACACATTGGGTACAGTGTACACTGCTCAGGTGATGGGTGCACCAAAATCTTAGAAATTACCACTAAAGAACTTATGTAGAACTAAAAAACCACCTGCTCCCCCTAAAAAACTATTGAAATAAAAAATAAATTAAATGAATAAATAAATAAATCTGTCCCTTTGTTCATACATCCCCTCACTGTTAAGGCCTCCTCCCAATCCTGTCTACACTGAATTCTTTTCATTGTTCAACTTCCAATTCAGTCATCCTCCTTCAGGCAGCCTTCCTTGATTTCACCAGCCCATACTACACTTTTCTAAACTTCTATAGCCTCAGTGGTATGGTGTCCTGCTCAAACTTCATTCCCAAACTGTCTTTGTTTGTTTGTTAAGGTGATGGGTAATCAACTAGTTTTAAACTCCAGGAGGATCAGGAATTAACTTCTCCCTCCTTTGAATAGCTTTGGAGTCTTATGAATTGGGGTTAAATCTGGCCTCCTTCCCCTTTGCCTAAATAAGTTGCACATCTGTAGTCAGGTGCTTGAAAGCAGAAGTTCTTGGTCTGAACCCTGGTTGTGCTCCTTCGTATCTGAGTGACATCAGAGAAGTCATGCAAATACTTGCACCTCAGCTTCCCATCTGCAAAATGGGCACAGTAATTCTTCCAAGGAGATCCCACAGTTAAAGTAGGTTTGTGTGTTAATATTCAGTAAGAGTGAAGCTCTAAGCAGATGTAGGAATTTCTTCTCAGCCCCCATTACCTTCTTTGCCATCTCAACCTGACTTCTTGGTAAAATTGCCTTGTAAGAGAAGTGATAGGTTCCAGCATCTCACCCTGCACTCTCCAGTTATCCTCAATGCCAAAGCAACTACCATGGCCTTGGGAAAGTGGAAAGTGAACCAAGGACTACAGGGCTGGAGCCCCCTGAGCCTCTGCCCTATCAGCTGGCCAACTGACCATTCAACATGCCCTTTGCCATCTGCTGCTTCTATTATAGCAGAGGTGCTTCCCTTACCCTGAGATGTGGATTCACTTAGTCTGGGGTGGGTCCCAGGTACGGATACTGTTAAAGCTCCCTTGGTGATTCTGATACGCAGCCAGCATTGAGAAGCACTGCTTCAAAGTAAGCACTGTTTTATTGGTGCTTTATTGGTTTGCTTATCAAATATTTATTGAGCACATACTATAGGCCAAGCCAGATATAGGTACAGGAATCCCCAGCACCCAAAAAAGTGATGAGTCCATGATGGAAACTATTCATGGAAGGAAGGAGGGAAAGAAGGAAGGAGGGAGGGAGGGAGGGAGGGAGGGAGAGAGGGAAGAGGGAGGGACAAAGGAAGAAAAAAGAAAAAGAAAAGAAAGAGAATAAAGAAGGAAGAAGTGAGGGAGGACTCATCCCGCACTTCTTCTATCACCCTGATCCTGTCGCACCTGTCCTCCTGCCCTCTTACCTCCCACTTCCCCTCAGGAGTCTCAGGAAGCAGGAGTTTGTGCCACTTCCACAGCACAAACACAACAGAGAGAACGGGGCTATTTCAAGCACAATGCTTAAGCACCCTGGGCAAAGGAAACCAGAATCTTGGTGCTGAAAATGGGTCACCCCCAAAAAGACACAATTACCTTTCTTGCCCCAAATTGAACCCAAATACATTGCAAATGGAAGCCACTGGGATCAGAGAAGCTCAGTGCCTTGAAGGGAAATGGTCATGTGACAATCTCCTGATGCCAAGTTGGTGTCCTTTCCAGGGTGCCCTGTGCCCTCCACCTCTTCTGTTACGATAACCATGATTGCCACCAGTTCTGAGCACTTCCTCCCTGCCAGGCACTGTGCTAAGAGTGCCCTATGCTGTTTCATCCTTACCTAGAGGCAGGCCCTATTACTCCCCTCTAGGGTTCAGGGGAGTTTTCTCTAGCTTAGAGAAAACTCATCTAGGAAGTGCAGAACCCGCATGAGAAGCTGGGTCATCCTGGGTGCAGCCAGGGGGAACCTGCTTTCCTTTACACCAAGTCGGTCAGAATGTTTATTGCATAATCATTTCTCCCTTTAGAGAGGGTCTGTGTCTTCTTTATCTTTGGATTCCCAGCTCTTTGCACCCTATCTGGCCACACACAGGCACTCACTAAGTTCTTAAACTGGCAGAACATAACTAGCACTTACCACTATTGGTAACTATATATTCATAAGGTGTTTGCTTAATGCCTATCTCTATCACCAGCCTTAAGCCCACAAGGGCAGCGACTGGCTCTGTTTTCTGCATCTTGTATCTCCAGCATCCACCCTCTAGGCCCTCAGCAAGCAGCTTTTGAGTAGATGGATGCCTGGCTCCGTGGGGATTTGGGGCACAAAGCCAGAACAACACCGTGAGTACCTGGTGGTAATAGCTGCCTTCGGATCACCAGAGAAAAGGAAGCTACCCCAGAGGACAAGCTGAGACCCCGAGAAGAACAAGGCCCTGCAGTAGTTAGGTAAGAAATAAGGACCAGAGGCAGAAGGGGCTTTCCTGCCTCCATTTTCAGATGGGGCTTCTTAGAAGCTCTGCCACAGCTTGTCAGCAGCACTCACCGAGACCAGGCAGTTAACCAGGAACCAGATTAGCTGGGAACCAGCTGTGACGTCCAATGTGCTCAACTACAACTCAAGATGCCGGGCTGGCAGCCCACGTATGGAGCTCGTGGCCTGGGCTGCTCATCCTGTTCCCCAGTAAGCAAAGGCCAAGCCCAGCACTCCTTGGCCCCGTGATCAGACGCCCCACGTTTGTGTTTCATGTTCTTTGCCCTGTATTCACCCAGTTTCAAGGTTGGACTCAAATCCATCAGGAGAGGCAAAAACACTGAAAGTTTTTGTCCTTGTCATTGTCCCTTCCACCGAGGTCACAGTGCATGACCCTTCCGCCCTACACAAAAAGCTGTTGCCATGGGAACCACACAGCATGCTGCCAACTTGACAAGAGACATTCAAACCAAGAGGGACAGCGACCTGACCCCCCAACCGCACACACTCCCCTGAAGTGCCAGGGGAGAAGGCGCAAAGAGAGCATCCTTTCCTTTACCGGAAGCACTTGCCTATTCATATTCATTTAAATGAGGATGACAAAGACATAACTTCCATTACAATTTTCTACCAGAGGTGGAGAAAAAAGCTGAAGAGGATAGGAGTGCTGTTCATTGCTTTCAGCCTCCTCAGCCCCAGGCCTGGGAGAGAGCACAATTCTCTGTGTCATTAGCACTTGGTGGGCAAAGTTGGGGCCATCCCTAATGGATAAAGGAAAAATAAAATATTATTTCTCAGCAGATGTGCCTAGAACTTGCTTCTCATGTTACCAAGTCCAACGTCGGGGAGGCTTTGCCCAGGAAACCTACATGGCATCGTTCCAAGGTCCTTAAGCAAAGGATGATTTGTACATGGGTGGAGAAGAACTCAGAAGAAGCCTTTGTGACCCCTGAAAATTACAGGAAATTCCTATTGCTGTGTCCATCAAAAAGGGCTGATGGGAACACAGTCCACATGTTCATTCCTATATCACCCAGGACAGCTGCTGCCGTACAGCGGCAGAGATGGATGGGAAAAGGGGAGAGCAGGTTGCCAGCCAGGCAGGGCCTAGCACTCCTCTGGGCCCACCAGGCACAGTGCCTCAGGCCTCCGTTACTTTTAGGGGCTCACAAAAATGTTTTAATTCTAATTTATTTTAAAATCAGAAGAAAAACATGAATATAATAATAAGAAATCCAACCTAGGCTATGTTTGTCTTTATTGTAAATAGACAAAATATTGTATAATATTGTAAAAATTGTATAATATGTTGTAATATTTTTTGTATTTTCTTACGAAGAAAGGGACCCAAGAAGGTAAAAGTGCCAAGGACCCACAAAAGTCAAGATGTGGCCCTGCCGCAAAGCACGGTGTTTACTCTCTGGCCCTTACAGAAGGAAGGACTAGTAGATTAAGTCCTGGCTGGGAACCAGGAAATCACAGTGCTTGCGCATTACCGATGTGCTGGCTGACCTTGTATAATCCGCTGGTCTTCCCCGCACTTCTGGGATTCCCTCCCTGCTCCACCAACTTCCTGGCAGTGTGACCCTGGACCAGAGACTTGATCTCTCTGAGCATTCCGGAAAATGTGGATGATGACAGCCCCACTTTGTAGGGTTAGTGTAAGGTGGGGTAACCTTATGACCCACAGCACTCAGCCCAGGGGACTTCGCACTTAAAAAGCAGTTGATTCTACAAGGCCAAGAAGCAGGATGAGCCCCTGCTATTTGGAGGACACGGTGCCAGACCTCACTTCCATTTGGTAAGTCTGTTTTGCAAAGGGATCAGGCCTGGGAAGTCTTTCCATGTACGAAGAGGCCCTGGAAGTCCCAAAATAGCTCTACAGGTTCAAGGGGACTCCGGCAGGTGAGGGGAGCCCTCCCAGGGGCCTCGCCTTGCACTGTCATCCACCCTGTGGCACCTCTGCCTTGGACACCAGTGGGTCTTTCTGCATCTGGAAACTGCCGCCTGGTAATCTCTACATAACCTTTGCAACGTGCCTGCATATTTCACCCTTCCAGGCGAGCACTCCCATTTTTTTTGTCATTCCAATTTCATTTCCTGGGCTGTGTGGACTGCGGGCTCAGCAGTCGCTCCGGTCTGAAGTGACTCCTGGGACCTCCTCACTGTTCTATATGCAAATGGCCTTGCACCTGGGCAGCCGAGCGGGCTCGCAGACAGTTTAGTTATGCAAATCTGATTGATCGAGAGCATATTGCAGGAGCGCGCGCGCAGACCTGGGACACTGGCAGCTATATTTCACTGGCTAAATTCCCGAAGAAGGGGGAAAAAATTAAATGCCAGGCATTTTGACGCATATTCCCTTTCAACCCCTGTAGTGCAATAGTGTTTATTTCTGAATGTGTTCAACACTCGGGTTAGACGTTGCTAATGCAATTTTTGCGTGCAGGGTGTGTTATTGCTGAATTAACAGAAGGCTTGTTTTCAGTGTAAAAAGCCAGTTGCTGTGATGTCACAAGCACAATAGGTCTGTCAGTTGATTTGAAATAATTCCCCAGGCAAATGCAGTAACGGCAGTGTTAAAAAATAATTAGGTCCTTCGGCCTCTAAATGCTCACCCAAGTGGAGGGAGTAACGTTAAGTTCCTCTGACTTTATTCTCCTCTACAACAAAAGGTAAAATAAACCGCAGGGACGCTGATTACATATTGTCATCCTATGTTGAAGGCGTTTGTCTATTTCCCAAACACAGGGTTTGAAGAGAGAAGATGGAGTAGCAGTAGCAGCTACCGCCTTGGAGGAAATAAATTTTTTAAAAAAGAACCTCAAATCTACTTGAATCTGCTTAAAATAATAAATTCCACATCAGACACATTGCATTCATGCATGTTGAAGTCTGTAATTCCAGAGGCTTGGGAAGCCTGGCTCATCCCGCTATTCTACATTGTCCTTATTGATTTATAATCACTGATAAATAAGATCCACCTACATGGCAGACTATAGCTGCAGAAGGGAAACAGAAAGATATTTTTGCCAGTATCTTTCTCTACAACCCCACCACCCACGGATCAAAATTAAAAATAAATCAATGTTATGTGGGAGAAGGGATGGTGATGAGAGAGTGGTAGAAAGAGAGAAAGAGTAAACATTGTCTGGTATCTCAACCGTTAAAAATGGGGCTACAAAAAAGCAGGTCTTGAAAAGTACAGAGCCTTAAGAGAAGAGACGGCAGGGCATGCAACTTGGTTCAGGAGTTAACACTGATTGTGCAGAATAACATTAAAGTCAAAGTTAGCAAATATACGCAGTCATTCACTCATTCATTGATGTCAATTACGTTCCCCTTTGCATATGGCCTTGGACAGTATTAGTGTAGCTATCTGCATGGAGCTATCTCAGGTGGACACATCCTATGCACATGAATATTTGCCCACAAAACACCTGTCTTTAGCTGCAAAGGAAAGGGAAAGAGTGAGATTTAAAGGAGTACTTATGGACAGAATTTGCCACAAGTGACACAGCACAAATCCTTTGTTTGCCCCTAATTCCTTCTTTCTCACTGCCTTGCACACACACAGACACATATGCATATGTGCGCATACATGCACAATACACACCTGCCTTGTACACGCACACGGACACATGCATGGCCTCATACGTTCACACACACATCTGCATACACCATGGAAACAAACATACATGCACATATGCACACACATGCAAGCGCACACATACACTTCATGCATGAGTGCACACACACATGCACAGATATACACATTCATGCACACACACATACTTTTTTTAAAAAAAACAGCCATCTGACCAGCAAAGCCCAGGCGCAGGGTCAAAAATGAAGACCCTAGGAAAGGTCAAGTTTAATCTCTCCCCACGATGGCCCAGCGCACCCCTCCCACCGCTGACTAACAAAAGGGCCTCAGCACTTTGACTGACAGAATTCTTAATTGTATCCACTCATTCATGACAATTTGATTAAAATATTACGCCAAAGTCTCACCCCCTGTTTGCTTCGATCCTCCAAATCTAATTTTGAATTTTCAGAAAGGAGATTACCTCCACAAGCATGACTGGGATGCTATTAACTTCTACTTAATCTTTATTACTGATGTGAATTTAACATATGTACAGCTTCGCTCTGCCCCTGTTGTTTTCCTCTCGAAAGTAACGTCTAGGCAATATACAAGCAGCGGGCATTAATTTTCACTTTGATATTCTATCAGAGTCCAGCTCCCACTTGTCTGTGAAGAAGAAGAGGCGTCTCTTAGTCTCGGGCCCTGATCAGGACACGGAATCTCCACCTTCCACTCCTCCCTAAGGCATACCTGCAGGGAGACGCTTTGGGACTCCAGGTTGTGCAAACACGGAGGTGCGAGGCTGGCTGTCCTCCTCTCTCTGCCTCAGTAGCAATCAGCAGATTCTAATCAGCCTCGCCCTCAAATAGGCTTGCACAGAAGAGACCAGCAGGTCTAGAACCCTCCAGGCTGCCCACTGTCCTACCCCGTGCCTCAGAATCACATCTGAGACAGAGCCCATCACAAAATAAAGGCAAGTCAACAAATCGGCAACCTAAGAATAAGAACCTGGACATTGAGGCTTTGTGTCTTCAGGGAGTTCTCTATTTTCCATGTTTGTAGGTTTATCCTTTTTATTGATTTTTCTCTCTTCACACATGGCATGTGAGGGTATGTAATCAAGGGATGTGTAAGCATAGGAAAGTCGGAATCATGGCCTCCAAAGTATTGACAGCAGTTGCTTCACCCTGGGTGGGGAGCTGGAAGCAAAGGTCACAGCAGGTGCAGGGAGCTCCTTCTCACTATCTGTTATGGCTTGAATTGTGTACCCTCCCCCCCACCCCACAAAATTCATACGTTGAACCCCCAATATCTCAGAATGTGACCCTTTTTACAGATAGGGTCTTTCTGGAAGTAATTAAGTTGGGTCACTAGGATGGGCCCTAATCCAATACGAGTGGTGTCCTTATAACAAGGGAACATTCGACCAGACACACACACTCAGGGAGCACTGCATGTGAAGATCTGAGTCTGTGGCCACAAGCCAAGGAGGGAGGTACAGGGGAGGGAGGCCTGGAACAGAGCCCTCCCTAGCGCCTTCAGAGAGAGCACGACCCGCAGATCCCTTGATCTTGGACTTCTAGCCTCCAGCACTGTGAGAATAAGTTTCTATGTTTAAGCCACTTCGCTTAAGCTTTGTAATGGCAGCCCTAGTACACTAATACACTCTCCATTCCTATATTTCTTGAATCAGGTATCATAGTATTGCTTTGGAAAATTTTTAAAAATAAGTGTACATTTTTTGATTCCCATAAATTACAACCCTGTCTTACTGTGTAGAAACAAAGCCTCACCTCCCTTTCCTCCTTCCCTCTTATCTCCTCTAGGGCTCCCACTGACCAAACCCAACCAAAACCAGACAGCAAGGGAAGCCCCTTGGTGAAGTTCATGAGAAATTTCACACAGGTTGGTTCCTGGGGCACTGAGCAGGGGGAGAAGGGTAGACAGGGGGTCTGCAGGAGCAACAGGAAGACATAGGGGAATTTAAACTTGAGAGTGACCTGGACCATCTGTCCATTTAGAAAAATCACTTTGACACTTAGTCAAGAGCAGATCATTCTCTTATGGGACACTGAGGAGATGGGCTGCAGCTCTGTGTCTATGATCCAATCAGAAAGAAGGTGAGAAGGAGAGACAGTCTACCTCAACTTTAAAAGGAGCAATTTGCATTTGGCTAATGTGGGTTCTGTGTTCCTGTTACATAAAGAATCACCCATTACATGTTTGTGGATTCAAAAATATTTATCCATTCCAATGAGCACAGTGGGATAGCATCTGTAGTACTCCCTGCTCACACCACAGATCCTGTCATTTAAAAGGGCACTGACTATTCCCCAGTCCTCAAAACACTGGGGCAGTTTGTCCTACAATCTCACTCTCTCTGCCTTCATAGGTGGACACATGGCTCTCATAATAAAAACTACATTTCCCAGCCTTCCTTGCTGCTCAGCATGGCCACGTGACTAAGGAATGGAGGTGAGGCTTGCAATCTATATGTCCCACCTCTAGGAATAAGGGAGTTTATCTCTTCCCCTTTCCTGTGGACTAGCACGTAGACATGGGAGTGGACTAAGAGAGGGCCAGCAACAAAACAGGGGGAGCTTGGGACCTGACACCATGCAGCCATCATGCCAGCCCTGAACTGATTTTGCCGAGCCTGAGAGAAATAAACCTCTCTTCTGTCTGAGCCATCAATATACTAGCTCTCTGCAAACAGAAAGTCAGCTTATATCCTAATTAACCCATGCTCCCATTGCCTTGCCTCTGTTTCTTTGCAAATACATTCCAGCAGCCTGGTGAAACCATGGTTCATCCTTCAGCGCCTGGGTCGGATGTGCCTCCTCTGTGAAGTCTTCTATATTGGACAGCTTAAGCTAAGCAACATGCAGTGACAAGCAGTCCCAAATCTCAGTAGCTTATAACCATAAAAATTCATTCTGAGCTGAAGCAGCAGCCACCAGCTGGGATAGGTGGGGCCGTAGCAGAGGGAAAGGAGCCCAGGGAGGTCTTCTTCTTTTTTTTTTTTTTTTTTAATTCTTTTTTTTTGAGATGAAATGTTACTCTGTTGCCCAAGCTGGAATGCAGTGGCGCAATCTCGGCTCACTGCAACCTCCAACTTCCGGAGCCCAGGGAGGTCTTAAAGTTCCTTCCTAGCTGGACACATGGCAATCCATCTCCCACATCGGCAGTCAAAGCAGGCCACATGACCACATTTGATGTCAATGGGAAGTGTAATCTTATCATAAGAACAACAGCACAGTCTGCCACAGCTTCCTCTACTGCCTGTGTGCTTTCCCTGTCACTGCATCTACCACGGGCCAACCATTGTTCAAGGCACTATTTACCTTTGTTGGAACTTCCCAGCCCCCCCAAAAACATTGGTGTTTGAATATTTGGAGAAAATGGAGTACAATTAGAATACTTAATTCAAGATGTTGTTCCCCAAATCATATATAGCCCAGACGCCTTACAAGTGCTCCTTCCCTACAAAGTGAGGGTGTTAGACATCTCTGAATTCCCAGAAACTGCACAGAGCCCAGAACAAAGGAGTCACTCTGGAAACGCTTGTTAGATAAATGGCTGAATGAATTGTTGTGAGAGTTCATTCATTCATTCTTTCATTGAACACAGGTGGACCGGATGTGGTGGCTCACACCTGTAATCCCAGCACTTTGGGAGGCCGAGGCAGGTGGATCACATGAGGTCAGGAGTTCAAGACCAGCCTGGCCAACATGGAAAAATCCCGTCTCTCCTATAAAAGTAATAAATAAATAAAACACACTTGAGCCCCTACCATATGCCAGGCTCTGGGTACTTATCCCTGACAGTTCTCTCACAAAATCAGGGCCCAGGAGGGACCAGGAAACTTCTGGAAAGAAAAACCAAAGATGTTATTCCCAAGATCAATCATAGCCCAGCTCCACACGTGAGGAGTGAATTCACCAAAACACTTTCAACACTGCTAGAAGCAACAACAACCAAAAACAACAGAAAAGTCAAGTTTTGTTTGTTTTTAAAAGTACTTCTTGTTTTGTATGCCTGCGCTTTGCAAGAGACACTGCTGGCAAGCACCTTTTAATAGACTTTGAAGAAAATGTGTTTACAACATTCACCTCAAAATTAAAAGAATATAAAATGTTTCCTTATTTCCTGCTTCATGGTCTTTTTCCACTTGGCAAACATTTGATTTATTTTGGTCCTGTTTTCAATGCGGCTGAAACTAGAAGCATTTGATTAGCTCATGGAGCCATCTCATGGCTAAAGAAAATGTGGTATATTTACACAAGGGAATACTATTCATCCATTAAAAAGAAGAAAATCTTGGCATTTGCTACAACATGGATGAAGTTGGAGGACATTATGTTAAGTGAAATCAGCCAGGCACAGAAAGATAAATTCTGCATGATCCCACTCATATGTGTGAGCTAAACAAGTTGACCTCACAGAAGTAGAGAATAGAACAGTGGTTACCAGAGACTTTGGACGGGAGAAGACGGGGAGATGGGGAGAAATTGGTCAAGAGGTACAAAGTTGCAAATTAGCAGGAGAAGTCCTGGTGTTCTGTCGCTCATTAGGGTGACTACAGTACCCCTGTAGAATAATGTATTGCATATTTCAAAATAGCTAGAAGACATTTTGTGTTCACAACACAAAGAAATGATAAATGTTTGAGGTGCTGGATATGCTACTTACCCTGATTTGATTATTGCATATGGTATGCATGTATTGAAACATCGCATTGTGCTCCATAAATATGTACAATTATTAGGTATGAATTTAAACCTTTTGTTAAAAAATGAGCCAGCTGCTGGGAGTCAGCAGGACAGGGTTTGTCCTTTGGCTCTGGGCATGGAATGGAGCAGCTCAGGACTTCTGGGCAGCCCAGCCTGAGAGATCTGGTGGGACCATCTGCGGAACATGCCTTAACCCCAGAGAGACATCCAAAAATCCAAAATATTTAGCAACTGGCCGACAGGACGAAGACCAAGCAGAATGAGCCCTGGCGTTGTGCCAGAGCTGACCCCCAATACCCCTTCCCCTCGTCAGGCATTAACCCTTTAGTTGCTAAGTCAAGGGGATTCCCCAGGGGGGTTCCGGGGCAGCCAAGGGAGCTATCAGCATAGCCATCTTCCAAACAGTAAAGAAGTACTTAACACCTAACAACACTTAAGCTGTGCCAGGGCCTTCCAGGGGATAGAAGCCTGCCTTCCCCCAAGACATCACCAACGCTGAGATAGATAGGTGAGAACTCAGAATTGTCTATTACACACCCAGAGGTCCTTGTGGTCTTGGGCACGTGTATCAGTTTTCTAGGGCCACTGTTACAGATTCCCATAAACCTGATGGCTTCAAGCAACACAAGTTTATCCTCTTGTATACAGTTCTGGAGGTCAGAATTTCAAAATTGGTTTCCCTGGGCTAAAGTCCAGGTGTCATCAGGGCTGGTTCCTTCTGGAGGTTCTAGGGGGAATGTGTTTCCTTGCCTTTTGTAGCTTCTAGAGGCCGCCCGCATTCCTGGGCTTGCATTGCTTCAACTTCTGTCATCACATCACCTCTCCCCTGTGTGCCCAATGTCCCTCAGTTTCCCTCTATAAAACCTCTTATGATGACCTTGGACCCCTCTGGATATTTCAGGATCATCTCCCTATCTCAAGATCCTTAACCAAATCACCCTTATGCCATATTAGGTAACAATCCCAAGTTCCAAAAATTAGGACCTGGATATCTAGAGGGGGTAGGGGGACTGTTTTTCAGCCTCCCACAGCAAGACAGTAAGAGTCTCTGGGTTCATGTTCTCGCCTCAGGGCCTTTGTACTCCCTCTGTCAATAAAGCTCTTCCACCAAATATCAGCCTGCTTTATTCTCTCAGTTCATTAAGATCTCACTCAAATGCATCTCTTTGGAGAGGCATTCCTTGAGCACCTTGTCTAGAACTGCCACCTTTCGCAGTGAGGCATCTCTTTATCTCCTTACTCTTATTATGGTCTTCACAGCAATGATTGGTACCCCACAAATCAGGTGACACTGTTTCCTACCCATTTTCTTCACTAGAACATAAGCCCACAGGGCAGAGATTTGGCTGCCTTGTTGATGGCTGTAGCCACCGTGATTAGAACAGTAATAGGCTTATAGTAGAAATTCAATAGGTATTTGTTGAGTTAATCTAACATGAGGATAATTATAAAAAACAACCTTGTAGACTTTCTGTAAGGATCAAAAGAGATGGTAAATACAAAAAAGCTTTGTAAACAATAGAGTTCTGAATGACATAGCCCAGCAAACATTTTTTTGAGTGTCTGTTATGTGCTCGATGCTGGGACACAGAATTAAAAAGAGAAAAGTCTCTAGCCCTAGTGGAGCCTAAAGTCAAGGGCAGAAAGAGAACAGAGACAAACACTCAATAGCCACGTGTATCAGTATATAATTACAAAGTTTAATGTAAGCAATGGGTGGATTACCTATGGATGCACATAAAAACACCCCAAAACTGAGTGATTTACAATAACAACAACCATTTTGTTATATCTCATGGTTTTGTGGGTGAGCAATTTGGGCAGGGCTCAGCTGGGCAACTCTTCTGCTCTGTGTGGCCTCAACTGGGATTACTGGATGGTATTCAGCAGGCAGCTCGATGGAGTGGAACAACCAAAACAACTTTACTCACAAGCCTGGTGCCTTGGCAGGGATGGCTGGAAGGCTGAACCCAACTAGGTCCCTCTTCTTTTCCTCTCAGGGTCTCTTTACATGGTCTACTCAGGGCTCCAGAAGACCACAGTGGAAGCTTCTAGTCCTTTGGAAGTCCAGGCTCAGAACTGGCACAGTGCCCCATTTCTACCATACTCTACTGGTTAAAGCAGTCACAGACTGGCCCAGATTCAGCAGAAGAGAAGTCGACTCCTCTTCACCACAGAAGCAGTGTCAGAGAACAGCAGCCACACTTAGCCCACCACAAACATCATAAAGGAAAAGTACTGGGTATACACTGTAACCAAGGAGCTGAGTTTCCATCAGGGACATGAGGTAGATGTTTCTGGGGTATATGTGTGGAAGCTGAGCAGGAGAATGAGGTGGGAGGGAGGGTGTTCCTGACAGAAGGAATGGTATATGCAAAGAAGAAACTGTAGCAGAAAACAGCTTGGCCAGTGTGAGGAACTAGAAAATGCCTGGGGGCAGGGGTGGGAAGGGGCAGGAGACCCAGGCAGGAGCCAGACCACAGGAGCCTTCTTGTAAGTTTCCGAACCCACTCTGTGTCTCAGTTGCTCCATCATTAAAAGGGTGGTAATAATTTTAACCAACTTCATAATGTTAGCCCATGTCAAGAACTTAGAATAGAGCCTGCCTTATTGTAGGCATACTCAATAACTGATTAGCTGTAAATTATTACCTGAATTCTTTCCAAAGATTACACTGGCTGCAGCAATGTGGGAGAGGGAACAGAGAAGGTCCCGGTCTGCTGCTGCCATCCCTGACCTGTTGCTGTCTCGTTCTTGCTTCCTGCTCTTTAAGCCTCTGCCTAGCTCCCTCAAATTGATGTTTTGGGGATCCCTGTCTGCTTGGCTTATCACCTGGAGTCCAGACATAGAAGACCCTTACTTCTTCTCCACATGCATTATCTTCAATCTCCCCAGGGGCAATTTACATTGAGGTTTAGGAAAGGTCAGTACTTGTTCAAGTTCACCAAGCTATGAACCTGAAATGGGCCCATCTGACCTCAGAGTCCTACTTCTCCACACAGACACAGTACCAGAGCCCTGTCTGGGTGCATTGCCAGTGGCTGGTGGCTGAGCAAGTCCTACCGCACGTGAACTCAGCCCCAGCTTCCAAGACCTTTGCCCAAATTCAAGGCCTGTCCAAGCAGGGGGGAAAATCAGGGATTCAGGACACCCACAGTATAGAAATTATGATCATCAGCTTTGGGGAAAGAAGAGGAGGATGAGGAGGAACTTCTGTGGCCGAAACTCAGGCCATGGCCCCAGGCCTGGAAGAATCTGCAGGCTCATTAAAGGTGCATAAAACAGTATCCAGCTTTTTAGCTGGGCACAGGCCTACAAGCACCAACGCCTGCCAGCTTTAGGCAGCCCTCGCCTGTAAACCCAGCATCAAGCTCACTGTGGCCTTTTGTGAAGCAGAGTGCGTTATCAGATGTTCTCTTCCAACATGAGACATAAATGCTGGGTAGTGTCTCATTGGGCTGCTTTGAGAACTCCCCTCTTTCTCCCTGTTTCTCAGTTAGGGTATAAACAGGCAATGGAGACACAGTAGAGGTTTTTGAGCTAATGGCAGCTGGTAGGGCAAATCACTCAGGGTTTGGGGAGTATACCAGCTCGATAACCATCAGCAAGTGATTTACCCTTTGAGAGCCTCAGTGCCTTCCTCAGGAAGGTGGAGATAGAAAACCTCCTTCCCTATATGGTTGCCATGAGGATTAGCAATAACTGATAGTTCTGACCCTAAGAAATCAATTTTTTTTTTGAGACAAAGTCTCACTCTGTTGCCCAGGCTGAGTACAGTGGTGCTGTCATGCTCACTGAAACCTCCACCTCCTGGGTTCAAGCGATTCTCCTGCCTCAGCCTCCCGAGTAGCTGGGATTACAGGTGCCCACCACCTGTAATGCCCGGCTAATTTTTGTATTTTAGTAGAGACAGGGTTTCACCATGTTGACCAGGCTGGTCTTGAACTCCTGACCTCAAGTGATCCACCTGCCTCAGCCTCCCAAAATGCTAGGATTACAGGGGTGAGCCACCACACCCAGCCAAGAAATCAATAATTTGTTGCTGTTGCAAGTGTATTGTTATCACTGCCTTGTGGGCGCCTAAAGAAATGGGTGGCACTTCATGTGTTTTCCTTCTATTACATTAAGTATTTTTGGACCCACTCACCTGTATGACTTTTCTGAACGTGTCATTTGTTCTGACTCATTTGTATCAGAAGTTTCTTTTGCGTGTCCTTCCTAGGATTCTTCCATCACCACCTGGCGTGGTGCCTTGGTTCCAAAGACCCAGCAAGCACTCATGTACCACGTCGCAGACCACCTGCATCTGCAGTGGACTTAATTAATTCTCCCTCAAAACCACCAGAAGTAGGCAGGAAAAGAGTTATTAGCCCCATTTTGCAGATGAGAAAACTGAGAAGCAAAAGGAAAAAAAAATACAAGCATGGTTCGGGTCTCATAGCTAGTAAATGACCAGGATTTGAACACAGATTTTATCACTCTCAACTGAAGCACTGGATATGTTTGCATAAGATGTGCTTTCTACATCTAATAAAAAGCATACATTTTGGGTTGAGTAATTACCTTTCAGCATAACATAAAATGTCAAATGAGATGGTAGAGAAGTAAACCATCCTAAAATTATTCCAAAGGTGTAGCTACTTAAGAAAGACATTCTTTTAATTCTTTAAGTTTTATTGAGATATAACTTATATACCATAAAATGTGCCTGTTTTAAGCATAAAATTGAACATTTTTAGTATATTTACAGAGTTGTGCCACCATCACCTCCATCTAATTATAGAACGTTGACAGACAGTGCTGGTAGGATGTGTCAAGACCGGTTGAAAATGCTCTTTTAGAAGGGAGCTTAGCAATATGTATCGAAGCTTAATGCTACTCATGACAAAATGTAAACTTCTCAACATAAAACGTTCTGCTAAAGTTAAAACGTTATATGCACTAGGTTGTGCATTTTAGAATTTATCATCACTGAAAATTGAAAAGATTCTAAATTCTGCCAAATCTAGAAATATGTGCCTAGATGATGTCACTTCCTCCTCACAGAATATTCTATCACTAATAGTCATGGTTATCATATAACCCAGGTCTATGTTAAGATTTCTAGGATGCAAAGTGGCAAATAAAGCTTTTGATAAATGGAGAACAATATAAATTCAATATAACACACTAGAACATAACATTCAAAAATGAAAATATTTAGTAGAGGGTGCAGAATCTTGATTATGAATTTTGTCCTCAATTTTCATGCATTCATTCAGTAGGTTGTTGTTTAAGGTCTACCAAGGATGGCTGTGGTCACCCAGAGTGCTGGCCCCCATGGGCCTTGCTCTAGACGCGGCCCCTTCCCTACCCTTCCTTGTCCCCGTACCTTCCCTTCCTAGGTAACTTGGGGTTTCACTTGGGGTTTCGACTAGGTAACTTGGGGTTTCAATGACTATATCCGCATTCTATAGGACAGAAAGAGCTATGAACAACAGCTGGCCAGAAAACTGAAGGAATAAAATAAGTGTCCCAATGAAAATGAAAAAAAAGTTATTGGGTTCAATGCTACACAAAGAATGAGAACCAGATCCACGCACACAAGCTCCCCACACACACATCTGGCACCCGCTTACAGATGCTGTCAGTCTGTGAGTGATAACGCTCAGCTTTTGATGTGAGGTATGTCGAATGGTTTGTGGTTATTTTAAGCAGTAGCATTTTTTTTTTTTGCCAGTTCATAAATTTCTTCTATTGTCAATTAAGTGACAAGCCAACATAGATTTCAGGCCACGAGGGTCCTCCTGCATTGTCCCATGCCTGGGCATAGTGAGAGGAGGCATGACCACCTTCTGTGTACAAAAGAGAAAACATACAATGTCCCTCAGCACTAGCTCATCACTGGTCCCAGACAGGCCTGCCTGGGTGACAGCCATTGTGGATTCCGCCAAATGCAAGACTCGACTGTCATAGTCCACAGCAGAGACAAAGACCAGGGGAAGCCCCAGCCATGTTCCTTCTGCAAGCAGCTGAAAAGGGATAGCAGCCGACCTGCCCAGCAATGTTCTCAGGAACACACAACCTCATCCAACACAATTCCCAAGGAGCTGCCTTCTACCTAGTTTTGGACAAGGAAGATGACAACTTGGAAAAGAAATCCCCTATGCACAGAAGGAGGGAGTTGCCATGATGAAAATGAAATGCTGGCTGCACTTGAGTGTCCTGTGATTCATTTGATTTTTCAGAAAGTATATATTGAGACCTAAAATGTTCTCTCCAGCCTCCTAATAGGTGTAAAGAAACATAAGAAAGTCTTTTGGTTTCATTCTTCTTTTTCGTGGTGCCCCAAATTGACACACTCTCTCATTTATCTTTCTGCATACGTGTCCCGAGGATCTGGGAGGTGTGCCACCTGTGCCAGGTGTTAGGGACACAGAGATGAGTAAGACACCATCCGTGGTGTAAACAGAGGGCAAGCGGGCTTTCACAGAAAAGACAGAAGTCTTGGGCATGCCAAGATTATCCACTGATTACAGAGGAGATTGAAGAAGACTAGGGCTTGTCCTGGGGTCACTCAACTTCTCCCTCCACCAACCTGAGCATTTTAGCCAGACACCAATTATTTCAAACTCAACCTTGTCTGCCAAGATGAGTTGTAGACTCCCTTCAGGGAGGAACTAGGGTTTCTTTTCTATCTCTACTAATCTGAAGCACCCACTCGGGAGAAAATAAGTGCTCAATAAAAACTGCAGTGGGCCTGGCATGGCAGCTTACACCTGTAATCCCAGCACTTTAGGATTCTGAGTTAAGAGGATTGTTTGAGTCCAGGAGTTCCAGACTAGCCTGGGCAACACAGCAAGCCCCTGTCTCTGCAACTAAAATAAGATTAAAATAAAATAAAATAAAATAAAATAAAATAAAATAAAATAAAATAAAATAAAAAACTTAGCCTGGCTTGGTGACACATGGCCTATAATCCCAGCTACTTGGGAGGCTGAGATGGGAGGATTCCTTGAGCCCAGGAGATGGAGGCTGCAATGATCTATGATTGCACCACTGCACTCCAGCCTGGGCGACAGAGAGAGACCCTGTCTCAAATAATTACCTAAATATTTGTAACGCTGCAGTGATTTACTGAGTAGTGGAATTTATGCCGACATCAAATGGTTTTCTTGGAGACCCACTCTTATTTGCTGAGAGGAGAGAGTGTATGCAGCAGCCTTGCTTTGAGACTTTGTTGCAAGCCCTGTCCACATTTAAAAGCAAAGTTGCGCAATGAGGAGAGCGTGGTTCTTTCATTTGGAGAATTATTCAGTTCTGTGTTCTCCTCCAGTTGATCTTCATTCCCTTAGCTCATCCCTCACATTCCTTTAAATGGAATGTCACCTCATGCTTTTCTGCCCACTAATTTGTCATCCGGGATATTCTGGGCTGGGCAGTTCTTGGTGAGCCCATGGTGGAAGATAAATACCCCTTTCAGCAACATTCCTGGGAATTTCATCATGGGGGGCTTTGTCCTGATTCTGATGAAGGAGCATGCTGAAGAATGGTTGAGGGCTGAACCCAGGAGCTGAAGAAACTCCAGAAGTAAGATAAGAATTTTCCTTCATTGCTCCAGTGGACAAAACCAGACAAGAATTATAATAGGTCCAATTAGGGTTCCAACAAATGGAACTCTCTAAAGTTTAGAAAAAAGGAATGAGCTACTTTGTGTAGAACAGAACTCCCCAAGAAGGAAAAATGTCTGCAAACAGAACTTAGACAGCCCTCTGTCTGAGGCACTCACTCATTCCACAAGGAATTACTGTGCACTCCACATGTCTGGCACTGTGGCATGTGCTCCCAATGCAATAGAGACTTCTGTTTCAGTGAAGGTTGTATGACAGTGAGTGAGGCTGCCAACCTATCAATAATCAAGGAAGTGGCCCAAGAGTACTCACACTCAGATGTGTAAACACAGCCGCCTTGCTCAGAAGCACTGGCCAGGCACTGCACAGCTATGAACCATACTCAGTGGTCCCATTCTCAGCTTGCCGGGTAGCAAAGGCACTGTGAATGCATTGAAAGCAAACTGCTTTAAAACTAAATGTAATCCAAATCCAACAAGTTCATCAGTTCTTTGAGGTGTAATTTGGCTAACTGTTCAGTGTTTCAGATTCCTGTCATCCTCCCCTTCACAATCCAGCGACAGGAAGAGAGATGCGGGCTGGTATTTTGGCAGGTGCATCTCCTGAAGCCATCACATCTGGTTCCATCTTTGAGCATTTTGTTGGATTTTGCTGCTGACATCTGAGGCTGGTGGACTGTGGTCTTTCTCAGCTGGGTCAGAGCCTGGTGTCTCCACCAGCTGTCCTCTGCTGTCTCAGCCTCCCATTGGGCTCTTTCTGGAACTGTACGTACCCAGGACAGCCTGCCACTGCCACTCTGCCCTGGGCCTTTGCACAATCACTTTGCCCCTGCCACTGCAGGCCTAGTGGCCGACCCACTTACTCCTTACATCTTCCTGCCATTACATGTTGGTGTGCTCAGAGTCCAGCCTCACCTACGTTGTTGTCGTTCTATGCAATGCACACTTCCTGGTGGCCTCACCTGACTCCACCTGCCGTCTATCAGATAATGCCTTCCAGATCAAAATCTGAACAAGAATCCTCTTCTGACCCCCAACTCAGGCGCCAAATGCCTCTGGTACTCATAGTCCTAGCAGACATCTCCGACATCTGTCCCTGAAGTTGAAAGCTCCCCCTTCCCTCCAAGCCTGCTCACCTGCGCCCCCTGCCTTCGTGAATAGTGTCATTCACTCAGTTGCCCAAGGTCTCCTTTTTAGGATGCCCCCTCCCACATCCTACACATCCCACAGTCATGAAGTCCTGTAAATTCTGCCATGTTTATTTATCTTGGATCTATCTTACCTTAGACCTTGCTTTGTCCAAGAACTGCTCTTTCCCTGGTACACCAAGGAGGGCTGAATGTTCTGTGTCTACGGCATTTCTGTGCTCCTATGCAGGTGTACCCTTGACTCAACCGTGAGCTGGATGGGGGCAGGAACAAATCTCACCAGCTCACCTCAGTGCTTGCTACCCACATTTGGGCAGGGAGAGTGCTCAAGTCAACGCATACTTGTCAAATGACTGAAGACAATGAATGAGCAAATCTGTGTCAGTAATTCACAGGTCAGTGGGCTTTCTACTCAACCTTGATAAGAAAAATCAGACTGTGTGAGTGCCAGTAATGGCCTGTTTGCATCAAAAATCCTCACCAACGATCTTTCTTCTATGGGAACATTTGGTATTGTCTCCATGTAAAAAGTTCTCCTGAGACAGGAGAGTTTGCGGAGGGACAAAGGAACTACATGGGAACTCTTTGTACTTTCTGCTCAATCCACAAACCAAAAACTGCTCTACCAAATAAATTAAGTCTATACAATTTTTTAACAGTTACTTTGAGGACAAGAACAATTAACTGAATACTTCAACCATTCATCCCCTTCTGTATACACTTTCCTTTCAAGACATTTCTATAACGAAGGAAAATCAGCCTGGTGGATTTGAATTCCTTCTCTCTTGGCCTCAGTTCTGCATGCAGAGATCAAACCAGGACTAGCCCAAGGGTCAGTAATGCAAAACATTCAAGCCTTTCCATCTTGAAGACCTCAAACACATTGGTGCCACCCCAGAAAAGAGCAGAAGTGTTTCCTACCCCTACCAAAACTGCTTTCAGACCATGAAGGTCTCTCCTCGCAGGAAGCTATTGCAGGATTTCGGACTGAGTCCCTGACCTTGGCTGTTCTTAAACATGGAACCTGGAATTCTTGGATACTGGTTCAGAAGCGGTTCTATGCTGTGGTTAGTCAGCAGCCCTCCAAGAACCTCCACGTGACCATCGTGGTGAGAGATGCTGGAGGCAGAAGTGAATCATGCTGTATCCCTGCCCTCGCTTGAGTCAAACTAATAATTACATCGCTCACTGTACAGGACCTCACAAAGCTCAAACCAGGAGAGAGAGATTAGCTCTGCTGGGTGGAGGAGGGGAAGAAACAGTGGTCCCCTCATCCATGCAAGCACTGCAGCTTTGCAAAGTGCCTTGGCGCATTGGAACCACCTTCCAGCCTTGTAACAAAGTTTGTTCATTTTCCCTGGGGAATCCCTGGTGCCACACATATCTTCTCTGTAAGACTCAGGGGAAGCTCTGAGAGTCCTCGCACCTCACTCAGACGGGTGGTTTGGAGGAAAGGAATCTTGGCTGTTGTTTCCCATCTGTAAAATGATGAGACTGATCTGGAGTTAACAGAAAGTTTAGACATCCCTTCACAACTTCACTTCCAAGCATCTCGCATTCAATGGCTATAAACCCCTAAACCCCTGGGTGAGTGCAAGAGAATGCTGGACATGGTGGATTGGTCCCAAACATTTTCCAGAGATTCTGAATATAGAAAAACCCTTTTCTTCTATTTCTGGTTATTTCCCCCCAAATTTCTGACCCATCTGGCATTGACCCATGTAGGGAACTCTTTCTCTCAGCTGAAGCAGGCTTCACGCCATGGAAATGGGAATATTTCCCATGACTACATCATACTGTGATTTTTTCAGGGAAAAAAATGCTCCTGCATGCCTCTTCCCAGAACTGGATTACCCGATAGATAAACTGAGCAGGCAACTGAGCACCAACCGAACAGGAGCACCCCCCCACCCAAAAAAAATGAGAAAAATATTGTTTAGGAAGAACTTCATAGTTGGTATTTGCCTCCAAAATTATCAAAGTAAACCTCTGAGGATAAATCAGGACTTCCTGACATGTTTTACCCTTATTTTATGTATTTATTTTTTGCTTTTAATTATATATGAAAGGGTGGAGAGGAGCCATCATCATCTTTTTGATGTTTAAGGCCTCTAACGTTTTTTTCTCAGATCCTACAATGATCATGCTTTAAATAGGAGGCAAAGAAGCATTTGAAAGATTCAGGGCATCTTGGGGGTGCAGAGGGAGGTGTGCGCTGGGCCCAGAGAAGGCAAGGCAAGGGTGGCTGGAGGCAGTGGCTGGTGGAAGAGCAGGCCTGGGGACAGCTCCGTAGCTGACCTGTGAGGCAGTGCAGCCCAGTAGTTAAGCAGGTGGATGGGCACTGGGTTCAAATCCTGGCTTCATCACTGGCTGGATGGGTGACATCGGGCAAGGGACTTGGCCTCATCATGCCTTACTCTCCCCATCTCATAGAATTGTTGGGAGGAGTAAATACAGGCAAGGTGAAGGGAAAGTGACACATAGGCAGGAGGATGAGGGAGGAAGGAAGGGCCCCAAACACTTCCAGGTTCCTGCCTGGGGTGGGTGAATCCACTTTGGGGCCACTCAAGCCCTCGGTGGGATTCTTCTACAGGGACACACTCCAGTCTTTGGAGAGCTACTTGGGATCCACGGCTGCCTTCAGCCCTGTGGGGTTCATCGCGGGCACCCCAGTGAGTTGTCTTCCCCTCTGTACTAGCTAATATTCCCTACCCTGCCCTGCACCCTGGAGGCTCCCGCATGGGACCACCCCTGCCCACTGGCTGCAGGTGGCAGTAACTCTATTCTCCTACCAGTCACTGCACTTGCCCCTTGAGGCTGGTGATGGAGGGTTAGCGCCAGCCCCTGATTAGGGATAAGAGCTCCCAGCTGCCCTTGGTGCTAGTGTGCAGCTCCATCCCATGCTGGTTCCCTCCGCCTTTGTAAGTAGTCCCTCCATGGAGCTCTCCTTTCTGACCCTCTGTGATGGCCACATCTTGTCCTGCATAACTTTCCCTTTCTGCCCCAGATACCTCTTCCCCCTCCTCTCCTGGAGCTCCTTGCTATTCAACAGTAAGACCAGACCCCTGAGATCCCACCAGGGGCACTAAATCCGAAAGGAAAGTATGCACGAAGGAGCCGTGATAAACACCAAGGAGAAAGAAAAAACGGTCACATCCCAGATCCAGGAGACCCCGCGCCACAGCGCTGCAGGAGTTAGCACTCAGTGGCTATAGGAAGAGAAGAACAGCTTTCCCGGGGGCTGCCCTGGGCCTGGGGTGCTGCTGTGGCCTCTGATCTCTCAGGGAGCCATGAAGGAGCTTGGGCTGGAAAAGTCTCTCCGAGGCTCGCTGGGACTCTGAGGGGAGAAGGGCCTCAGGGTGGGTGAGTGGGCAGGATTTGGAGAAAGTTGCCCCTTGACTTACAGCAAGAAGTGGAAGGTAATTTCCTGGGTCCAGATGTAGTGTGGAGCCCCTAAGTATAGGGACTCTCCATCAGAAGGGGGCAAATACTGCCCTCGGGGCAGGGCAGGCATGAGATATGTATTAGTCCATTTTCACGCTGCTGATAAAGACATACCCAAGACTGGAAGAAAAAGAGGTTTAACTGGACTTACAGTTCCACATGGCTGGGGGGGCCTCAGAATCATGGCAGGAGGTGAAAGGCACTTCTTACATAGTGGCAGCAAGAGAAAATGGGGAAGATCCAAAAGTGGAAACCCCTGATAAAACCATCAGATCTCATGAGACTTATTCACTACCACAAGAACAGTATGGGCGAAAGCACCCCCTGATTCAAATTATCTCCCACTAGATCTCTCCCACAACATGTGGGAATTATGGGAGTACAATTCAAGATGAGATTTGGGTGGGAACTCAGAGCCAAACCATTATGAGATAAATTCCAGGGCAGTGCCTGTGAGTCCTGAGAGTGCTATTATGGCGGAGAATTACATATGCTTCAGAAGGGCATCTTGGAGTAAGGAAGGGTGGCCATGCCCCAAAGCTGAGCTGCTTTCCCATACCCCTGGCCTGGTAGGTCATTAAGTAGTCTTGCTCTCCCCCACCACCCTGGCACTAACTGCTCCCCTTCTTTACTCCCCACACCCTTGCCCAGCCTTCTGGTCACCTCCCAGCAGCTGCTCTCTCTCCTTGGCAAATCTCACCATCTACCCCAGCCCTCACAGTCTGAGCCAGGTCTTTTCTGCCCCTGGAGCACCTTCCTACCAGGCTGACCCCAGAACGTGAACAAAAAGCCAGGCAGACTAGAAGCAACCTGTTTGTAAATTCCACCACCAAAGGGCTAAAGCAAAGCCTTAAAAGCCCAAAATTGCTAAACTACTTCCAAAGAATGACTCATTTGCTTCTGTATCCCTGGAAGGATCAGCCCATTAGATTTAATGGACTTTGATACTTCTTATTGTAGTATGTAAAGGCTATTATTAAAATGAAAGATTGTTACAGTGAAGGATCTGATCCTTGCTACTTTGCTTTTTAAAACTATCCAAAGCAATTGGTATCAGGACTCCTTGCAAGTTTTTCTGATTATCTGTTGACATTATCTCATAAGGAGTTTCTTTAAAGATTTAATTGACTTCATTTATTCCCTGGTCTTGGAAGGTGCCTGAGGCCTTGGGCCTTAGCGGCTGGAGGGGAAAATCGAGGAAGCCCTGAGATTAGAGCATGTCCTTATAAGCATATTTATGAAAGAAGAGCAATGGCTTGCATCTGGCAGCTTGGAATCTAATACTGTGCTGTATCTACCTTATTTGCAGGATTAGAAGCCATTAATTCCTGGAATTGTTCTCTGGAGTGTAAGTGACAACAGCTGTAGCTATCTGCTCACTGTCTTTCCACATGGACACCCCTGTACAAGGGACGCATGAACACACACAGCCAAATGGGGTGCTGCCGATTCCACGTGGGAGCAAAAACAGGCATGCCACCAACAGACAGACAGACAGTCCCAGGGCAATCATCTGGACACTCAAGAAAATGGCCTTAGTCCTGATTCTCCTCTCTCTTACCCATTCTCAGGCAGGCACAGGTGGAGAGAGGGAGACTTTCCCATTTGCTCTGATCATGGAGAGGCCCTTTGAAAGTATCGCTCTGTCCTCACAAAGGGCTAAGTTTCACGTTAGTCCAAATCTAACCTCTCTCAGCCTCAATTTCCCCATCTGAAATGAGGAACTGGATTAGTCATCTCAAGTGGTCTTTCTGGCCTTTCAAATACAAAGCAAACTAACAAATAAAATCTCCTCTGCTCTATCATCAGGGCTGGGCTCAGTTAAAACTCAGAGTGAAAAGTTGTCAGAGAAGAATTATCAATTTCTATTAAAATAGCAATTGTAAATGATTATTATGTTTAAGTAACATTGACTAGGTTTTTGATTAGAGAAATTTAAAGAATAGAAAAAAAATGTTACCCCCAGCAACCAGATAACCCATGTTGGATATAAATACAGCAATGGGTGCATGGATGGATGGATGAATGGGAATTACAGTGCACATATCTTAAATTATTCAAATAGTCCAGAAAGGAATGAAATGAAATGCAAAAATCTCTCTCTCCATCCCTCCTGCAAACCTGACTCCTCATCTCCCCCTAAAGCTACACTTTGCTAACAGTTCCATGTGTATCTCACCAAGAAAACAAAATTTTTTACACTGATACCAGCGTCTATACTAACATATGCTTACTCAAAAGGGAAACATAATATATTTGGCTTTCTGCAACATTTTTCAAACATACAGAAAATAATATAACAGACATCCATGTATGTATCTTCCAGATTTAAGATATGTTTGCCTTATTTTATTTGCCTCAGATCCAAGAAGAAGAAAGAAAGAAAAAAACTGAAGAAAGGGAGGGATGGATGGGGGAGGGAGAGAAGGAGAGAAGGAAAGAAGGAAGGAAGGAAGGAAGGAAGGAAGGAAGGAAGGAAGGAAGGAAGGAAGGAAGGAAAGGAAAGGAAAGGAAAGGAAGGAGGGAGGGGTGAACAACAGAGATACAGGTAAAACCCCCAAGTTCCATACCCTGTCCCCTCCCCAGAAGTAGCCACCATCTTGAAGTTTGGTATGTATGATTCTAATGTACATTTTTGTAATTGTACTACATGGATTTATAGTCAAGAACAATATATTGTGATTTTGTGTATGTGGATTTCATGTTGCATAAATAGAATGATATCAACTATATCTTCCTAGAATTTGCTTTTCTCAATAAACATACTTATAATAATTCATTCATATTGATGTAAATAGATCTAAGACATTGTCTTAATCTCCTATAACAAAAATACCATACACTGGGTGGCTTAAACAACAAACATTTATTTCCCACAGTTCTGGAGGCCAGTAAGTTTAAGATCAAATTTTCTGGTGATTAAGGTGTTTGGTGATTCAGTGTCTGGTGAAGGCCTACTTCCTGGTTCATAAACAGCATCTTCGGGCTGTGTCCTCACATGGTGAAACGGACAAAAGGGCTGTCTGGGGTGTCTTCTATAAGAGTACTAATCCCACTCATGAAGGCTCTACCCTCATGATCTTATCAAAGGCCTCACCTCCTAATATCACCACCTTGGGGGTTAGGATTTCAACATATGAATTGGGTGGGATACAAGCATTCATCCATAACAGATATTCATTTCAATTGCTTCATAATGTTCTGTTGTGTGACTAAACCATGGTTAGTTCATCCATTCTCCACTGATGGATAGTTAGGATATTTCCTGTTTTGATTTTTGTTTTTGTTTTTGCAATTAAAAACATAATGGGCCGGGCGTGGTGGCTCACAACTGTAATCCCAGCACTTTGGGAGGCCAATGTGGGTGGGTCACCTGACATCAGGAGTTTGAGACCAGGCTGGCCAACAGGGTGAAACCCCGTTTCTACTAAAAATACAAAAATTAACTGGGCATGGTCGCGGGTGCCTGTAATCCCAGCTTCTCAGGAGGCTGAGGTAGGAGAATCACTTGAACCTGGGAGGTGGAGGTTGCAGTGAGCCAAGATCACACCATTGCACTCCAGGCTGGGCAACAACAGCGAAACTCTATCTCGAAAATAAATAAATAAATAATAAAAACATAATGATAAGTGTTAGAGCTCTTCTCTTATCATCTGCATCTATCATTTTTTAATTGCTTAGAGAGAATTCTATTGAATGGATATGCCATAACTTATTTAACTTGTCTACTATTAATGATCAGCATATTAGTCCATTTTCATGCTGCTGATAAAGACATACCCAAGACTGGGTAATTTACAAAAGAATGAGGTTTATTGGACTTATAGTTCCACGTGGCTGGGGAGGCCTCACAATCATGGTGGAAGGTGAAAGGTATGTGGCAGCAGACAAGAGAATAGAGCTCGTGCAGGCAAACTCTCATTTTTAAAGCCACCAGATCTCGTGAGATTCATTCACTATTACGAGACAGCACAGAAAAGACCCACCCCCATAATTCAATCACCTCCCACTGGGTTACTCCCATGACATGTGGGAATTGTGGGAGTTACAATTCAAGATGAGAATTGGGTGGGGACACAGCCAAACCATATCAATCAGTTAGCTTGTTTTAAGGATTGTGTTCTTATAAACAATGTCCAAAGAAATATTCTTTTATCGGTTTTTGGGCGTATTTTTAAGGAAAATTTCTAACAATAGAATAACAGTGTCAATGAGCCCATACAATTAAAACCTTGATAGATCTAACAAAGTTATCCCCTGAAAAGTCCACAGCAAATCATATTCCCCACCAACAATGTTTGTTATTCTACAATACAACCTGATGAACACTCTTTAATTTTGTCAACCTGATAGGTAAAAATAATATCCCAAATGACTTCCACATCATATCCAATTTCTTTTTTTCATTCCTCATTCATAAACTGGAGAAGAGTCGTGATAGTATACTGTTTCTTCAGACAACTGTGGGCAAATTGCTTTGCAGATCTCATGTTTAGGACTGCTCCAAGTCAAGCAAGAATCCAGACTGGGAGTAGGATTTCTCAGCCCACCCAAACTACATCTCTCAGAAAGCTAGGCCCCTCAAATGGTTGACCCCAATTGTCACTATGATTTGTGGATGTATGGATGAGAGATTGATGAACAAATAGATGGGTAGATGAATGGATGGAAAGATGGATGGATAGGTGGACGAATAGATGGGTGGGTGTATGGATGGATGGAGGGATGGATGGATGGATGGATGGATGGATGGATGGATGGATGGGAGGGAGATAGATGTGGTAGATTAATAAATAGGTTGATGAATGGATGGATGGATTAATGGATGGATAGGCAGGTAGATTAATTAATAGATGGATGGATGGATGGATGAATGGATAGGTAGGTGGATGGATGGATGGATGGGAGGGAGATAGATGTGGCAGATTAATAAATAGGTTGATGAATGGATGGATGGATTAATGGATGGATAGGCAGGTAGATTAATTAATAGGTGGATGGATGGATGGATGCATGGATGGATGGATGAATGGATAGGTAAGTGGACGGATGGATGGATGGATGAATGGATGGATGGGGGATGAATGGATAGGTTGGTGGGTGTATGGATGGATGGATGGATAAATGGGTGTAGATGAATGGTTAGGTGGATGGATGGACGGATGATAAATGAATGAATAAGGATTGAGGAAATATGGTTTCCATGGGCTAATGAGGCAAGAAGTGTAGCCTTAAGTGGTCATTTCCTTATATCTTGTTCAAGCCTATCCAACAGAGTCTAACACCTCCACTAAGGAGTTAGCTCCTCAATACTCTTGACTTTAAAAACTTTGCAGATTTGTTTTTGATCTCTATAAAGTACCTTCCAGGCTGGGCACAGTGGCTCATGCCTGTAATCCTAGCACTTTGGGAGGCTGAGGTGGATGGATCACCTGAGTTCAGGAGTTTGAGACCAGCCTGGCCAATATAATGAAACCCCATCTCTACTAAAAATACAAAAATTGGCCAGGTGCAGTGGTGTGCACCTGTATTCCCAGATTCTCAGGAGGCTGAGGCAGGAGAATCACTTGAATCGGGGAAGCAGAGGTTGCAGTGAGCTGAGATCATGCCACTGCACTCCAGCCTGGGTGACAGAGTGAGACTCTGTCTCAAAAAAGAAAAAAAAAGTGCCATCCGGTCTCCAAAAGTCTTGAAGCAGCAAGAATTATGCAGGGAGTAATGAGCTGCATAAAGGTTCCCTGGGATCTGGGAAGGTGAGACCTAACCATGACCTTCTGGGGCAAGTTGTGGCTGCAAGTTAGACATGGGGCGGAGCCCTACAACAGCAGCAATATGGCAGGGGTAAAAAAGAGAACTTTGCCAACTGCATCTTTCAATTCTGAACCAACAATGTGAAATGTTACTTTGTCAGCTAAAGGTATTTGTAGAGAAAAGTTCAATTTCCCTAGACTTTCTTTTTGCTTTTTCAAAGACAGCTCATTCTCATGATTCCTTCTCAACTGGACTTTTGATGGGCCAACTTTCTCAGGTAGACACCATTCTAGAAGGGGCTTCGTGGGGCAATCACATGAAGCACCAGCATTCTCACCTTTTCGTAAGAGAACACGCATGAGCAAAGCTAAGCCAGAAAAGCCTTGCCATGGAAGTGTCAGGGTTCCACCACTACATCTGCTTGAGAGATCTGGCCACAAGTAAATTTCCAGATGATAGATCACTGGAAGATGTCTAAAAGCATTAAAATACTTTCTACACTTTTGTTATTCAGACCTAGACCTGTTACTGTTGAGAATGTAAGAATCTCAACTCGAATTAGCTTAAAGGAAAAGGAATCAGTTGATTCCAGAATGGAAGTCCCCAGGCCTGACTGGATCCAAATGATGGCAGCAGCCACTCCAGACAGCCTGCCGCTGCCACCATCACACCAACTTCAGCAGGGAGGTACAGTGGGAGCTGCATGTTCCATGGAGCAGGTGGGAGCCAGGCATAAGTGAGAGCCACGCCCCTTTCAAGTTGGGGTGGGAGCTCCCTGGGTGGCATTGCAGCTGCCCAAACAGTGGTTGCAGACCCAGGCCAAGGGGCCCCCTGCAAGGAACAGCAATACAGACTCAGGCATCCCTGCACTCTTGGGGGCCCAGGAAGGCCCCACTGACCTCGCAGGATTGGAAGTGCCTGCTCCCACTGCCTGGCTTCTCCCTACTCTGGTACCCTTTCTAATCTTGGAGCAAAGTTGGGGACCAGCCCCAGAATGGCAGCAGGAGGCAGACAGATTCCTGGGTGGAAGGGGGCAGGTCCCCAGTGAGGCCCCTCCTTCAGGCCAGGGAGGGTCTGAAGGCTGGGGGCTGGGCTGCCAGTCCCACAGACAAGAGTGGGAACTTTTAGTGCCTTTTCCAGGCCCACCCATGGCCACTCACAGACCTCCCCTCTGAGGGTCATAAAAGCCCCAGGCCCAGCCAGAGCTGAGCAGATGATGGGACCGCTAGCTACAGAGAGGAGCTATCACTCTAGGGCCTCCTCTCTGCTGAGAGCTTCAGAGACCTGCAGAAATGTCAGGACTACCAGCTGCAGAGAAGAGCAACCCACTACAGGGCCTCCTCTCTGCTGAGAGCTGGGAAGATGATGGGATGACTTGCCTGCAAAGAGAAGCAACCCATTCCAGGGCCTCCTCTCTGATGAGAGCTGCAAAGATGACAGGGTGACCTGCCTGCGGAGAAGAGCTTCCCACTATAGGGTCTCGTCTCTGCTAGGAGCTTAACACTAGTTGAGACACCCTGGCTGCAGAAAGAAGCTGCCCACTGTGGATCTTCTGTGAGTTGTTCTATTGCTCAATAAAGCTCCCCTTCATCTTGCTCACCCTCCACTTGTCTGCATACATCATTCTTCCTAGTCACAATACAAGAACTCAGGACCCACCAAATGGCAGAGCTTAAAGAGCTGTAACAAAAACAGGGCTGAAACATGCCCCTTGCTTGCCATGTTGTGAATGAAAAGAAGGAGAGAAGAGATGTGGCCCTTTGGGGAGCCCACACCTGGGAGCTCCCCAAGCCAGGACTGTGACTTCCTCTTTGGGGCCCTGTGGTTCTTGAAGACTCCAAGCTTCCTGGTGCCACCACATTCCCCAGTGCCAGCTGGGGAAGCTGCTTGCGGTGTGCCTAATCCAGCTGCAGTCTTGCAGAGAGTTGGCACCCATGCTAGTACCTGGAGCTGCTTGCCCCATAGCAGCCAGCCAGCATGTCAGACTGCACAGTGGTCAGATCCCATGCTTGCTCACACACACCCCTCATCACTCTGTGTCTGACTCCAGTCTTCCTTGGAGGCATGGGATCCAGGCTGGTGGCATGAGCTGAGTGCAGCCTGCCAGGCTGAGTGGGCAGAATGAGCACAGCGGGCCCAAGCAAAACTCAGGAAAAGACATCACTGGCCACAGGTTTCCAGTCAGAAAAGTGACACCCCAAAGATCCCATAACGCAAAGGCTCAAAAAATGTCCTAGGGTCTTTCATGCTTGTACTTGATTCTTCTTGGCTTTTCTTCCCATGCCAGTTTTATTCCTTCTTTCTAGACAGATAGCCCATGTCAGTTCCCAGCCAACAGCATTAAAGATTACGCTCCACAAGAAAAAAGTAATATTATCTCTTTAGGTCCAGTGGGGGGAGGTGGAGGGAAGGCCTGTGAAGGGCTCTAGTTTTCCATGTATATTTTTAAACCAGTCACTCCAGGTAGGTTGAGCAAGACACCTTGCTTAGGTCTAAAAGGATCAGGTTCTATACTTGTAGATGGGAGTGGAAGCCTGGGATAGTCAGGCCCATAAAGTCCACACCGAGTTGGGATGTAATTCCTCAAAAAGCCAAAAGAAAGAAAATAGAAAATGTGGTGGGCTGTGCAAACAAAACAAAACAACTCACAGCTACCAGTAGCCATTATACCAGCAATGACCAAGTGGAATTGGGAAAACAAGACGACCATCGGAGAGCAGGAGAGCACCTCATCACCAACAGCATTCAGAATTGCAGGGCCATGGTGATGACTCTGAGTTAGCTTTTTCTGTTCTTTAATTCCCTCCAGCAAATGCATCCCTGATTACTGCACCAGGTAAACCACCCCTACCCACCCACCCACCCACCATGATGGCCCATGCGGTCCACTGTTGTCTAATGGTCCATCTACTCTACCACTGGTCATTCCCTGAAGGTACAGAGACCAAGAAGACACGGCTTCTGCCCTCAGGGAGCTCACATTTCTTTTAAGAGAGATGCAGGTAAGACCAGCAAACAGCAGCACATGCTGTAACAGAGCATTGCAATTTTAGTGAAGAGAGAACTTGGTTTTGCTAGAGAGGAAGGGACATGGTCCACTGAAGGAAAGAAGGCATTTGAGCTGGACCCAGGGTTGAAATTGACATTTTCCAGGCAGAGACAGAAGAGCTGGAAAGTTAAGACAGAAAAAAAAGGGAGGCTTCAGCAAATGTTCAAAGACATAGACAACATAGATGTTTATGGAGTTTGGGAAAGAGCAAGGTGCCTCTTACTCTCAAGTATAGGAAGCCACTGGGGAGAGGCTCACAGAGATGTTAGAAATGAACACCCACAAGACCTTTCCAAGGAAGGACCACTATGACACCACAAGGACAAGCAGAAACCATGAGTCCCTGGCAGAGGGGGCTCAGAGGTCCTGGAGGCAACACAGAAGTCAGGCTTTGACAGGCCTGCAAGTCCTGGAGGACTGGGAGGAGTTGAGCTGGAAACTGACCACCCCAGAGCTCCTTCTGCTGGCAGATCAGAGACCTCATCCTCTTGCTGACTCAGGCAGAGCAGTCCAGGGCCAGGTGCACAGGTTACAGCATTGAAGCCCTACAAGGCCCGTGACTCGGCCTCTGGCTCCCACACTCACCTCCTCTCTTGCCACCTTTCCCTTGATGCACTGGTCTTATTTCTGTTCCTTGAAAGCTCCAAGCCTGTTCCTGCTACAAGGCCTCTGCCTTTGTAATTCCATGGCCCGGACATCCTTTCCCCAGGTCTGTGAATGGCTGGATTCCTTGTGTCATTCAGATCTCAGCCCAGCTGTCATTTTTTCAGAGACTTTCTCTGACAACTTTACATAAAGGGTTTCCTCCATCAACAGTCACTTTCACATGATCCCGATTTATTTTATTACCTGAAATCATGAGTAAATCATTGATTCACTTTACAACATTTACTAAGCACCTAAGTGCCAGGCACTATTCTGGTGCTGTGGATATGACAATAATCCTGACAGTCACTGCCTTCACAGAACTTTTGTTCCACTGATGAACAGAAATAAATATAAACAACATAATATCTTGTAGTGTTAAGTGCTACGAAGAAATAGCTCAGTGTGAGGAGATTAGTACAGATGAAGGCTGCTATTTTATTTAGGTAAATCAGGAAAACATCTCCAAGAAGGTGACTTCTCAGCAGACACATGGATGAGCCAAGGAAGTGAGCCAGGTAAGTTTCCGGCGAAGAGCATTCCAGGCAGAGGGCACATCAGTGCAAAGGCCCTGAGGCAGGGGCATGCCTGGTGAGTTCAAAGAACAGCATGGAGGACAGACAGCCCTGATGGATTCCACCCGGTCACAACCTTGACCCCACTGGACTGCAAGTTCCGTGAGTGTGCAGCCTCATCAGTCTCATCTGTCCCTAGATTTCAGGCCCAATACAGTGCCTGGTCCATTGTAAATGTCACATAAATAGCTGTGAAATGAATCAACTCATTTCTACAGCATCCCTTCCCTGGCCCTGCAAACTCATACTAGTTGAACGTTGACATTACAATCTGAACATTCAAATTATGTTTTAACCTGTCAGACCAAACCCTTCTTTTCTTGTGGCAGAGTCAACTGACATTCAAGATGCCAATATCTTCACAGGGGTCAAGCAGCCAAGAGAGGGCCTCGGTTGCTCATCGACCAGATTAGATTCTTTGTGTGAAGAGGGTGTGTGGGTGCACACACCATTCCCCAAAGAGATAATTGCAAAATCAAGTTTAAAAGGCAGCTTTGATGCCATCAACCTGCTATTTGATAGTCCTCAGAAACTCACATCCATTTGTTCAGCACAGGAAGAATCATCACTGGTTATTGCTTCTTGGATCCCCTATTTCCTTAAAGATGATCACCCCCACCAGAAGCTTCCCACCAGGGATGGGAAGGGTGGATTATCTGGAGGTTTCTGACTATTAGATTGCATAAATGTCATCCCCACTGTTGGCACCTAAATACCAATGGGTTCTTATTAAACATGGTAAGACACGTCCTGTGCTAAAGAAGCCTTGCAACATGAGCAGCATTGTAAATGTAGCACTTAACTGGATATTTGAAAAGGGGGAGTAGGAAAAAAAAGGCAACACAACAGCATTTTTCTAACCAATCAAAATCAAATTATACCTGAGCAACATAATTGGAGTTTAATGAGTAGTTTTATGTTGTGATAATCAAATCACCATATTGATGGGGTTTATCAGCAGAAATACAATGTTAATTACTAAGGAATGATAAAAAATTAATGCAACTCCAAATGCAACATCCCACATTACATACGGAAAGGCCGTGTGGACAGTCAGGAAGCTGGTCATTTTTCCTTTTAATGAGCCCAATAGCTTCCAGGCATGGGAGCTCTGGCTGGGCAATGTTTATTTGCCATTTTCAATTAAACATGGTTCAAGGGCTGGATGTCATCCGTGTGTGCCAATGGGAAGCATTCAAAAGTAAACCAACTCCATCCCTGGGCTTTCGTGGGAGGAAAGAAAGCTGTACGTTTTGAAGGCATCGTGGAATCCCTTCTTTTTGGTATTCACGGTGTTAGAGAAACTGTCAGGTGAAAGCAAGAATAAGCCCAGACTCGAAAAATAAATAAAATAAACTCAGATTTTAAGAGTCAACTACATTCACACTCTCCCATCCAAAAGAGACCTTAGAGCATATCGGAACAACAGAGAATGATTCAATTTGGAGGTCTGGCATCAACTGAAAGCTTTGTGAATTAATATGTGAATGTTAGCGTTTCACAGGACTCACTAAGAGAGTGACCCTATGTCCCTCACCTGACCCCCTCGGGAGCATCCTAACACACCCTCCTGGTAACCTGACATGAAAACTAGCTGCAACAGGAAGGAACCTCACAAACTGAACCTTCTATCCCAGTGCCTGCCGAGCCGTAGCAAAGCAATGTCTGTTTCTCTTCCAAGGTTTAGAAAAGACCAAGGAAACATTATCAGCAGCAATGAGAAGAAAAGTTGATTGGCTTAGTTAATTAATTAAGGGAAGCTAGTCAAAACTTCTCAGATCTTTTTTTCCTCTAAACACATAGAAATATTCTCTGATTTTCTGCAAGACACTTTATGGTGTTGAGAACAGTATGTGGTTTTGATGTCTGGGTCCACTCATAGAGTCAGGCTCTCCCATCCTTACTGGGCACTATTAATAACTTGGGCATGACCTGCCCTCTCTTTCTGAATTGGGATTTTGGAACCAGAAGGAACATCAGAGGACACCGGGTGTGACCTTCCATTCCACTGGCCAGGAGCAGTTGGAATAAGTAACTATGCATGTGCTCAGGGCTTTGCATTTGCAAAGGAGGTTCACATATGCCATCTCATTTAAACTTCTTAACTTTAAGTGGGTGGTGTTGTCCCCATTTTACTGTTGAGGAAACTGAGGCTCAAAATGTCAGATGTCTCATCTGAGGTTATGCAGCTGATGAGCAACTGAGTCAGAACTTAAACCAAGCTGCCATCTCCAGTGAAGAGCAAGTTCCCGTTGATGTTGTTCTGGGACTTAGGATGGTGTCTCTTGGCTTACAGAATAAAGCCCCACACTCATCCCCACAGTTGAGACCCTTCGTCACATGGCTGGCCAGCCCTCCATCCCACTGCCCAGCCTGATGGACTCCTGTATCAATCCACAAGTTTCCTGGCAGACATTCAATATCTCCTTGGCTCTCCCACTCCCATGGCTCTGCTTCCACTGGCCTCTCCTTGGGAAGCCTTTTCCCGGTGTCTTGCTACCAAGCTCACCTGTTCTTCCTGGACCAGGTCATGCCACCTCCTCCAGAATGACTGCCCAGATTCCCTTGGCCAGGAATCAGATCTCATCCCTCAGTATTCTTAAAGCTGCCCAATTGCAATTCATTTATTAGTTGTATAATTAGTTGTTCGATGACCATTCCTCTCCTTGACTGCACATGCCAGGGAGCCAAGGACTTGGCACAATGCGTGACACAGAGTAGGCATTCAAAAATGATGTGCAGAATGAGTGAATAGATGAATGAACGACTGAATGGATGAATGAATCACATATCGAACATCTTTCATGTGCAGGAACCTGGGCCAAGCATGTTACACGCATGGTACATACTTTAGAGGACTGCAGTCAGGATGAAATGAGATAAAACAAATAAAATGCAGGACCCAAAGTCTGACACATTACAGATGCCTAAGAAATCTTAGCTGTCATGGTTATCATCATCATTTTTTATTATCAGGATCATCATATTGTCTCAAATACTTAACATTTTTTTTACCTCCGATTTTATCTATATTTTACAGATGAGGAAATTGAAGCTCAGAGAAGTTAGGCAGCTTGTCTAATGTCACACAGCTGGTAAGTGGTAGAGCTGAGATTTAGGTGGAAATTCAAACCCAGGTTTGTCTGACAATAGCAAAGCTATCTCCTTGGCCATCACACTATTCCACTGCCAAATTTGCAGGGAGCCTGGAATTGCATCGTTAAGGTGGCTCTGAAGTGCAGAACCATGGCTACCCCATCTCCCCACCAGCTCCAGACAAAGTACTGTACTACACAAGTCAAGCTTTGTTGCTACAATATTCTTTGGGACAGAAAGAAAATGTCTACAGAGCAAGTTTAGGACACAGGTGGCTTCTGTAACCACAAAGTGTTTGTCCTTTGTCCTTGCCCATTTGTCCTCAATCAGCTGAGCACACAGGTGCCATAATCACTCTGGATACCAACCCAGACAAAGATGCTTTGTAGATGATGGCATCAGAAAAATTTGAAGAACCAAAAGTGATAGTTTGAATGCATCCAGTGATTCTCTGATTTTATACAGGAGGAAATTGGGAGCTGGGCATGGTGGCTCACATCTGTAATCCCAGCACATTGGGAGGCAAAGAAGGGAGAATCACTTGAGTCCAGGAGATAAAGGAAATTGGAGACCCAAGAACAGTCAGCAAATTAGTGAGAGGGCCAGACCAGAGCTCAATCCTCTGCCTTCTAATTGTTCTGCTTTTTTCTACTACACCAATAAGATATTTTTCTCAAATACGTGGCTCCATGTTTTCTGTCCACTAAAACGTAAGGTCTTTAGAGGCAGGGACTAGAACACAGTCTGGTCCAAAGTCAGTATTTGCTCACCATCTGTCCTTCCCAGAACCTGCCCAGTGGAGCCCACCCAAACACATGAGGGTCTCTGACATGGTAGAGGGAACCTCAGCAGAGATGTGGCTGTGGCCCAGATTTCAGTATCACCCAACCACTGAGAGGGGCAAGAGTCATTGCAATTATCTTGTCCAGTGTTTCTCAGTCTCACCTTAACTGGGGACCCTCTTCTGTCAGCAAAATCTCAACAAGAAGTCTAATTTGAAAGCAGGAGTCGGAGCATTCAGATCCTGTCCACCTCTATCCCCAGTAAGGGCCTCCATAGGCACAGTTGGAAATCCTATCATCTGGTCTACCCGACCTGTATATGCCGATCACCATGACATTAACACCTGTGTCAAAAGTTCATTTCTCACTTATCTCATGTTCCAATGCAGTGGGGTCTCTGTTCCATACAGTCACTCGGGGACCAGGACTTTTCCATCGCATGGCTCTAACATCTCCTAGGACTTCAGCATCCTCCACCAAATCCCCTACATCTCTCCAGCACAGAGACAGTGAGTTGGGGGCCGCACAAGAGGTTTATCCCACTTCCACTGACACTGCACAAGCCACAGAACAATTCCACAGCCCCATCTAAGTACAAAGGAGACTGGGAATTATAATCTGAGTACTCAGGAAGGCAAGATGGGATTTGGTGAACGCACAGCATTGTCTGCCACGACATCACTTTATACATGAGCACTCTGAGGTCCAGAGAGGGAAGGTGGCTGTTCCCTGGTCACACAGCTTGCTAACACCCAAATCTATTGACTTCCCAGCCAGATTTCATCCATGCAGTGCAATCTGCACCCACAGGAGGCAACATAGTAAAACAAGAAACAAAACAAACAACAACAATAAAATGTAAACCTTTGCAGACAGGCAAACCTAGATTTGAATCTTGACTCTACAACCTATCAGCTGAGCTAGGTCGGATAAGTCTCTGGCTCTGTCTGAATCTTAGTTTCCTAATGTACAAAGTGGAAATAGCAATACTGACTTTAATAGATCATTAGCAGAATTCCATGCACATGGAACCCCCAGTCCAGGGAAAGAGGTAGTGGAGAGAGACTTAACCCCAAAAAGCTTTTATTTTGCCCCACTCTTGCACCCCCTGGGCCCTTCTGATCCCCCTTTCCCTGCTCTAATATTTCTTCATAGCAGTTATTACCTTCTAACAAAGTATATAATTTACAAATTTATCTTTATTGTTCATGTCTGTATCGCTCTCTAGAATATAAGAGATTTCAAGGTATTTTGTTTGGTGATCATATATATCCCAAGATCCTAGAACACAGCCTGGTACAAAGGAACCATGCAGCAAGCACTTGATGAATGAGCGAATTATTCAATCAATTACTCCATCACAGGATGGCAGCTAATTGTCATCATGCTCATTCATTAGTCTTGCTGTTGTCCTCCTAGGGCATCTATCCTCTGAAGTTCTCTCTCCTTTACCCATTTTTCACAAGGAATATGCTACTGAACACACCCTGGGTTGTCCATTCCTCACTTAGTCACACCTGTTGGGAGGTGCTTTGGAATCATAGCCCATGGCATCAGAGTGCTTGACAGAAAAGCCACCAGAAATAGAAAAATGTAAAATTACTCTGGTTCTCCATTCCTTTTAAAAATACCTTCAAATCTCTTACCTCATGGAGTTTGCATTCTAGGGAGAGAGACAGATGTAAACAATAAAGATAAGTCTCTAAATTATACACTTTGTTAGAAGGTAATAAATGCTGTGAAGCAATATTATATCCTTGCCTCCCATTGGCCAAATCTATCTGGAATCCAGAGAAAAAGAGATTTCAGAAAATATTTTCTGAAATGCAGAAGGCAGAGAATAGCAGGGAATGGATCCAAGAGCAAACTGGCACATAATGTTGTTATTTTTTTCATCTCCAGCATCGGAACATACCTGGCACATAGTAGGTGGCCATTAAGTGGTTCATTAGATGGTAGAAATAATGAATTCTATATATTTTGTGTCCTGAACACTTTCTGAGGTTGAAATCTTACATGATCTATTTATAACTGACTCCAGTGATCCCCACCTTCTGGTCTTAACACACTTGTGTCATCCCGGCAGTTGAGTGTGAATAGAACCTGTGACTTTCTTCAAACCAATAAAATATGGCAAAAGTGATGGGAAGTCACTCCTATGATTATGTTAAACTAGTTAAGACTCATATTACAGATGGCCTTTGCTGGCTTGAGGAAATGAGCAACCATGTTGAGGAAGTTTGCATGACAAGGGGCTGTAGGAAGCTTTTGGCAGTTGTAGGCAGCCTCTTGGAGCTGAGGGAGACCTCCAGCTGTCAGCCAGAAAAAGCCACTACCCCAAGACTCCTACAGATGCAGGGAGATAAATTCTGCTGAGAACATGAATGAGCTCAGAAGCCGGTTCTTCCCCAGTTGAGCCTTCATATGAGAATGCAGTCAAGTCAATGCCTTGACTGTAGCCTTGTAAGACCTGAGCAGAGGATTCAGCTCAGTTGAGCCATTCCTGGACTGCTGACTCATAGAAACTATGAAATAATAAGTGTGTGTTGGTTTAAGTTGCTCAGTTTGTGACAACTTGCTACATAGCAACAGAAAATTAATATGAACACTAACTTATTGGGGTGGGGAAGGGAAGGGCAATAAATGTTGAAGATCATGCTATGCAATTATCGAATTCCATTTTCTTTCTCCCCAGCAGATAACTAAGCTACAATCTTCAGCTTCCTTGCCAGAGATGTGGCCTGGTACCTGAGATCAAGCCAAAGGAATGTATGCAAAAAGCTACAGCTGCCACTCCAAGGCCTGTAGTACCAAGTAACCCTCTACTTGCTCTTTCCCCATCCTCTGGCTGAATGGTGAAGCTCCTGGCACCTCGAGGGTGCAGAGCTGAAGTGGAAGCCAGATTCCTGACTCCATGCATGAGAGGCTGCCTAACACTCATTTTTTAGGAATTTACCCAAGTCGGAAATTAATACTCATTATGTTAAGCCACTAAGATTTTGAAGTTATCATTTGCAGCTACTAACTATTATAAATAGGAAGGTAAATAATCTGTTTTGAGCCCTCACTATGTACTAGGCACTTGGCTAAACACTTTACATAGGTTACCTTGTGCAATTATCTGGTCAAGCCTGTAATGTAGGTTTTGTTCCTCCATCTTCCAGTTTAGAAAACTCAGGCTCTGGGAGGTTAAATAACCAACCCCTCACATGGCTAATAAGTAATGGAGGCCAAGTTAAAAACAGACTCTCTGACTCCAAAGTCAATGGAATCTCTAAAAGAGATATGACCTGCAGAAGACAGGAACGAGGTACTTTGGGACATGAAAGTAAAAACAGTTCACTCTGATCAAGAATATGGGCACACGATCCAGGAGGAGGAGGCCTGTGAGATGGCCTTTGAGGATGGGCAGTACCGAAACAAATCAAAGTGAGCAATGCATCTCCAGCACAGGAAACAACCTGGGCACATGGACAGAGTTGGAAAAGTGCAGGACCCAGATGGAAGAGAGGGGGAAGCCATGTGACCAGGGTGCAGATGCAATAGGAGATAAGGGGGTGGCAAGGCTACAGAAGGAGTTTGGGTTTAAATTACGGACGACCTTGGATCGCCAAAAATAACCATAAAAAATAAATAAAGGCCATTTGTACTTGCAATATTAAAGGTTTTTGAATAGAAGAGTTATATAATCATAGCTGTACATCAGAAGCCTAATTTAGCATAATCTTATGTAAGCATAAATACTCTCTTCTAATTCTTGTATTGGTGAAAATAACACATAGTTTTCTTCCTCACAGTTAGAGAGATTTACCAGAAGTGATTTCAGTAAGCACTAATAAAACCCTCTTCCTAAGCACACAGAAGTAGTTTCATTAATGACAGTCACACTTGCCATGTTTTGTTGGCAGCAGCGCCATATCTACAAGTGTATATGTGTGTACACACGTCTATGTGTGTAACACAGATAGAAATATGCACACAGCCTGTGCAGAAGGGATGCTTTGTCCAGGACAACACTGCCAGTGGCACACACACAGGACAGACAGTGATGCCAATGCCTCCTGAAATGCTGTGTGTCTCTTTCACATTTTACACGAGGGGCACTCATCTCCTTTGCAATTCAAGTCCCTGTCATGTCTTCAGACACGTGACAGGTTTCCTTTTCATAAACAAAATAGCTGTTATCCCATCCATGACCACAAACAGCATCCCATAATTTCAGGGCCTGAGAAGGAGCACCTGAAGGGCTGCTGCTTGCTGACTTCCACTCAGTTCCACAGATACATGAGGGCCGTGGGCAGGCTCTTTGGGCATAAAGAAATGACTCCTGAACCATCTCCCACCTAAGGGAGCTTCTAGTCAGGAGGATGAACTAGACATACCTGCAGATGGTTAGTAGGGGGTAGTTGTGACTGTGGTGGTCCCTACTGTGGGGTGCTACAGAGATATATTGGAAATTGATTGGCCCAACATTTGGATGGACATTTTCAAGGCCACTGCAAATTCCTATGACCCAGTCTTGAGGTGCTCCTCCTTCCTCTACTCGAGCTCAGCCCCTGAGCAGAAAGAAGGGATTTGAGCTGAGCTCATGAAGGCTGCCCAGCACAGCAAATGGAATGCAAACTTTGGAATGCAAGCTCAGCCCCTGAGCAGAAAGAAGGCATTTGAGCTGAGCTCATGAAGGCTGCCCAGCACAGCAAATGGAATGCAAACTTTGGGCCCCAATATCTGGGTTCAAATCCTGGTTTGACTATTCCAAAGATCCCTAGACTTTGAGTAAGTGACTTACCTTCTTTAAATACTAGAGAATATTGGGGGAATTAAAAAAGAGACTGATAACTGATTAGGTGCCTGGCACAAAAAAGGCACTCAGTAAATAACTGCTATTATTACCCATAGTTCCTTCCCTTAGTGAATATTGTGTGCGTAAATGGTATTGCAGAGATATTTGGAATTTGGGGCAGATGTCTCAGCAAGTTAGGAACTTCTGGGCAGTACATGATCTGTCTTGATCACTTAGACCCCAAAATGCCAAGCATCAAGGTCATTTCAAGTCTAGAATCATCAACCAATACATCCTCACTTTGGACCAGCTGTAAATCTGATAAGAAACTTTCTCTTTCTTCATCTGGATTGTGAGAAATGATCAACTGGACTGAGCCTGAGGCAGAGGCCTGGGCACAACCAGAATTCCTTCCTGAGCAATGGCATTGGCCCAGTGATTGATTTCCTCTGGGTATAATTGTTAACAATAACTCCCTAACACCTCCTGGTATTTTACCCCCATATACTCACCCTTTCTGCCAAGATATCCTGAGAGATTTGATCAAGTTCCTCAGGGACTCCAACATTAGACACAACTATGATGTTCTCTGAGATGAAGATGGGTGTTTGCTCAACGTTACAGAACAAAATTTGGGTCTGCTTGCTCACTGCACAGAAAAAGCCAGACACTGACACCAGGATTTGTAGTGAGAGAAAGTGAGACATTTATTGCAGGGTCTCCAAGGGTCCCTCCAAGCAAAGAGGGATGGGCAGCTAACACTTAAAACCCAACCTCCCCAATGGCTTACAAGCATGGGTGTTTTTAAGGCAGGGTACATTTCAGGAAAGCAGAAGTTACCAGCAAAAATGTAAATCAATACATGGAGGTTATGTGTTGCTTCAGCCCGAAACGGTAGGACATCTTGAAGTGGGGCTTAGAGGTCATATATGGATTCAGAGATTCTTTCATTTGCAACTGGTTAAGGAAGCAAAGCTTTGTCTAAAAGCTTGGGGTCAGCAGAAAGGAATGTTAAGGTCTGGCCTGTGGACGTCACTCTCTCCAGGCCCCACAGGAAAAAATTTAGAACAAAGAGTTCAGTCCTCAGTTCCCCCTTACTGAGGTCTACATGACAGCAGTGAGCATTTTCCATCCAGTGGGGATGTGGGTTTCTGAAAACAACTCAAGAACGTGGGTTAAGATGTTATCTTTTTGTTTCTACAGGGAACAAAAATACCTTGTGAGCCTTCCTCGCTTGGAATATGATTGCTTAAGTTACTACCATCTTCTTGTTTATCAGGTTGCTCATTTACTTCTCAAGACTAACAAGGTGCCTGGAATTTTCCTTGAAGGAACTCAAGATTTTTCCTGTATTTGCATGCTTGGGGGGTGCCGGCAGGCTCCTAAAAGGCATCCGTGCTCTATCTCAACAGGGGCTCATAAAGAGTGATAATTACAGGCCACACTCGAAACCCTCTTGATAGAGATTTAAATCTGGACTCTACCATTACCACGAAGTTTTCTGAGTCCCCAGTTTCCTCTTTAGAGACATTAAAACCACAAGCCAGATTCGTGGGCTTGCAGAGGAAGTTCACTGTGATACAGCCTGTTTCCCATCTAGCCCCAGGCCTGACCCTTGTTAAACAGTGGCCCCTTTGCTCTATGCAAAGGGTTTCTAGCTAGAAACTTGGAGGGAAAACAACGCCTTTTGCCCTTCTAAGCCAAGTGCATAGGTTTGCTTGCTTGAGCTCATCTCAGAAGATGAGAAAAGGGGCACTAGTTTTGGAGACTCTCCAACAAATCACTTACCAAATCTCTATACTTTTTGACAGAACATTCCAGTTTCTTGCCTACTCCAAGAACAACATTTGCAAAAGCACATCATGGTAGACACATTAGTATATCCGAGACTGGGATGATTCTGGCCAGAACCAGAGAGTCCCACTTTCTCCCTGGGAGCTCCTTTCTGAATTAACAAAGGAGTGTCAGAGCTTCATTTGAATATTCCAGCCATTAATCCTGGGCACTAGCTCCTTGGGTGCTAGAATACATTTTAAGGATCATTGCAAATTTGATTGCCATCAATAAAATTGCAAACAATATAATCATATTTGTTTGCTTATGTCTAAATAGGTGCACACATGTGAAATGTGAGTATGGTAATACAAGCAAACACGCATGCATATACATATTCGTGCTTTCAGATGTATATAGATTCATACCTACCCAGCACAGAAATGCACTTATATAACTTGCAAAAATAATCTACTTCTTCTATGCTATACCGGAAAAAAAAATCAAATCTAAGCACGGAGGAACTGAAAAAACTACATGTATCATTCACCTGATTTCAATTGTGCTTCCCTTTGAACCTCAGCCAAATCATTTTGTACATTAAAAATTGGTCAGGGATGATAAGATTCCATTTTCATGGTTGGTAATGCAGAACCAGGGAAAGAATACAATTACAGACCCCTGAGTAAACTCTGCGAATGTCAACTTGATGTAAATGATCAAGTGTCGACAAAGGGGCCAGGGAGGGAGGGAGGGCTTGGAGAGGAAAAGAGAGCTGAACTCCAAAAAACAGAAAGAGACAGACAGACAGAAAGGATGAGAGATAAGACTCCAGCATCCCTGTCAGACCATCATGTGACTGAAACATGGAGCTCTTGGGGCCCAGGAATTTTTTTAAGCACTTGCTCTCAGACCGGTCTTGAGTGTGCCAAGGTTTTGCACCCAAATGCATTTGTTCATTCCCCTAACATTTACTAGGCACCCACTTAGGCCAGTCAATGCCAGACAAGGGGAATAAAATAGGTTGACTACAAAAGGCTCAGGTCAATCCTGTGATATTTCCCAGAGGAATAAGAATAGCAGATGTCCAAGTAGAGAAACTACACTGGTACCCAAGGTTTTCGTGAGGGTGGACACATGTACAAAGATCCCTTCTGAGAGAGAAAAGTCAACTGGCTCAGCCAACTCCTCTCACCATCATCTGGGTCAAGGGGTAACACAAGATAGCCCCATTTTACTTCAAGGTTGCCCCTAGTGGGACATTATGCTTCAAGACATAGCTAGAAGGTGAAGGGTCTCAAGGATCATACATGCAAAAAACTTGTAAGAACTGGGACTGTTTCTCTTGAGAAGCAAAGATTCAGGGGCATGATGTCTGTCATCAAACACTTAAAGGAATGTTGAGAGTTGGGACAGGGTAAATCAGGCTCCTAGAGACTTTTGGAGGTCAGACTCAGAACCAGAAGGTAGAAATGGCCAGAGCAGATTTCTGTGCATTGTAATAGAGGCATGCACAAAAACAGACTGAGCTGCTTTGGAAGGTAAGGAGCTCTCTGTCACTGCAGATATGACAGAAGGCTGGTTGATCACTTGTGTGGACTATTGTAGGAGGCATTTCTGCATTGGAAGGAGAGAGGTATTGACTGGATGATAATTAAAGATGCTTAAAAAGAGAGATCATAAATTAGAATTTGAGTAAGAACCAACCTTGGAGAAGAAGCAGAGGGAGGAGAGTCGGAATTCATAACCTGCCCTCTATATCTCTTACATGAGTTCCCCAGGTCCTGGCTTCTCACATCCTGGGCCATTTTGTATCTAGCAAACAGGGCCACACAGGGAAACCTGCATAGACTCTTGTCCTAGATGGTTTCCACATCCGTGTTCCCTGGTTGGAATGTGCATTCATTCTCCGACTCAACAATCTTGGGCACTCTTCTAGGTCTGATGCTACAAAGGTATGCAAGACACTCAAGACCTCTGGTATGTACCTGATCTGTTAGTGCTGGACATGAAGGTAGTCAGGCATGGTCTCAAGTGTTAGTCATGAAGTCAAGCTGGCAGGAGCCCTTCCAACCACCTAGAAACTCATCAGTACTTTTGGGGATATTATATGGCACGCAGTCTCTGGAGCACAGCCAAAGATAAGCTTCACTCAACTGAAGGCAAGGGTTGTACCTTCAGGCCTTCCCTCACTTCTCTGGTCATGGGATGCTGGTTGTTGTGGTGATGGAGGGTGGCAGAATGAAGTAGCCACAAACTGAAATACAGCAGCAGGCCAATGAGTCTTCACCTTATGAAAGGCATTGTCCACATGCGTTCCTTTAAGCCAAGCTTGGGAAGTCATATTGCCACTCCTGTGATGCTAGACTGTCAAAACAGGGCTCTGAGCTTCTGGGCACCATACTGTTTTCCGTCTTCTCTCCATTACCATGGGAGTTCAGGGAATCAAGGGTGGGTTCCCATTCTGGGATTCTATGACTCTGGCTGTGTCTTGGATTTCCCTCTTCCCTGCCCTGGCATCCTCACAAGGGAGTCAACTGGCTCTCCTTTAATTCCAGAAATGGAGAGGATACCCAACAGGTTGCTTCCCAGTTGCCTGTGAGGATGGATCATCAAGTGAAATTGAATTACCTTGTGATTACATGTGTCGACACCAAGGCCACCTCCCCACCAGCAGTAGATTCAGAAGAATTGTCCTTGTGCTCCTGCCTTGCCATGGACTCTAATGTGGCTGGAAGGATGTTTGCTCAGCCAGTATCCCTACCCAGGAAGAGCTGGAGATGAACAGGAGGCCAGCAAAGGAGTTCCGCAGGTTAAGACAACAGAGGACCACCAGTATCTGGTTTAGAGAATGAGCTGTGTTGAACACAGCCACTTTTGAGGTCCCATCTTACTAAACGAACCTCAAATTATATCCACCACCATCCTTAAGGACGAGACCCAGGTCTTATTTTTCTGTTTTCCTAGAGTCTCCTATTATACCTGGATAGTTGACTTGCCAGGTAAGAACAGAACAGGACAGGACAGGACAGGACAGGACAGGACAGGACAGGACAGGACAGGACAGAACAGAAGAGAACAGAACAGAACAGAACAGAACAGTGAGAAGGGATTCTCTGTCTTTCCCACAGGTGCTTCAGGACCAGCTCACAGTGCTGACTTGGGAGATGGAAGGCTCTGAAAAATAAGAGACTTCCAAACCCGCTCTTCCAATGGCGCACCAGCCTCATCCATGAGGAGGTCCTGAGTTGTTCTATGAAAAGCACGCTCAGTGAGGCAGGTCTGGGGGCTAAACATGCACACCATGCATGGAATGGTGAAGACAGGAGAAAAGCTGACCCGGGATGGGATCCACTGGGGACTGAGGATTGTGTCCTTGGCAAGACCCAACGAGAACAAGCATTTTGCAGGACAAAAGAACACACATTCCCCCTACCATCCCATCATCATTCAAAAGCTGAGAGCAAGACTGATTTTTCCAATTTATTTTAGAATTATCAACCGAACTGATTAAAGCAGCTATCAACTTCGGTTGTTCTTTATGTGTCGTCCTCATTTCACATTTCCAATGTTTTTTTGCGTGCAGGCTGCATAAATTATTGAAACATTATTTTATTTATCCATCCCCCTGTGACAGAAATAGGTTTTCTGAAAGCAGATCTTTCCCTAATCAGTTTTGTTTTTCTTGGTTTTGCTTCCAAATAGCTCTGTGAATTTTAGCTGACAGATGTGTAGAACTGGTTTGCTTCTTTAGGGTGAACCAAGCCACGGTGGGAAGATAAAGAGAGCAGTTCTGCATTCCAGAGTCCCTGGAAACATATTATTGGTGGAAATAAGTCCCTAGGAGACAAGAAACTCCCCAAATGTGTCCACATAGTGTGCAAGAGGGAGATGGTATAATGACGCTGTGAGTCATCAGGGCTTGGGGCAACGGGGCCTAACTTCATGGATTCATCCCCTGCGCTAAAGACCTCCACTTCGAGGCAATGGGTCATCCCCAGTGGGAGGCCAGGAAGCAACCAAGTTCCAAGTTGTGGGTTTTTATCTTGTATAAAACCAGCTCAGTGTTTCCCATCACCACAAAAGATAGATATTCTCAGAAAAGGGCCACTTTGACAGCTACAAATATTTAAAGTGTGGGATCTGTTGCATCTTCATGCCTTTGAGTGGTAGTATTGGGGGATGAGGAGCAATATATTTAGCCAAAGAAGGAAACATGCAGATATCAAACCAAGATGTGCCAAAGACAATGCTAAGGCTCCATGTGCTGGCATGAAGGGACTTTCAGGGTCTGGAGCCATGGGACCCACAGAGAGCCATGTATTGTGCTGGTCTCACCCTGAACTACAGTGCATGGGAAAGAATGGGAGCCAGAGGGAAAGATGAGCAAGTCACTCCTCCAGTGTCACTGAAACCTGCATCCTCTCAGGCCAAAAGTGAAGGTGACAGCTTGACTTCCTCACGCCAATTGCCTTGAGGTCACAGGTTTGCTTCTGCCCTCCCACCCCCTACCCCTCGCATTGACTGAGGGCTTGGGTCCTTAAGGAAGTCACAATCAAATGCTGGCCCTGCCATTTCTATTTAAGAGCCAGAGAGAGATACAGCTAAGATCTAGAACCATCTCAGTTCACAGAGCTGTATCTACACAGCCTTAGGAGTTTGGGGTTGTTGGCTTAGCTCTTCAAGAATGTCAGAGAATCATGTAGAAATGAATCTGGTATACCACTCAACTCTTCAGTGCACTAAAACCTTCCTTGTGTCCATGCCATTCCTAACGCAGTTCCTTGATTGTAATTGCCATTGAAGGTAAGCTATCATCCTCAGGAACAGCTTTTCCATTGTAAGACACATTCCAACCCCAGAAGCCAGAGAGAGGAGGACATGGCATTTCACAGTGAAGGAGGTGTGGTAAGTATCTTTGTATATGCTGTTCCCTCTTCTTAGAATGCTTTTTCCTCGCCTGGACCCTCCACCAAACTCCTACTCATCATGACAGTCTTGGGTGAACCACTGACTTCATAAAGATTTGCAGGCCTTGTTCACACAGCCTATGGCAACCTTTCTTGCAGTGATTCTATCTGAGGTCAGGTTTCCTGCAAAGCAGAGGCTAGACATGGATCTCCACCCAGGCCACGTGACTCACTGTGACAGAAAGTTCTTCAGGATAGGTCGATAAAGGAGAGAGGGCTGCAGGACAGGAGAGGAGTTAACAAAGAGGCTGTCTCAGGTCAAGCTAGGCCATGATCTGCTCCAAGGGTAGGGTAGGGCCTCTGGAGCATAAACGCATCCACAGAGTTGCTCCTTGAAGACTTCGTTCCTCCTGAACTAGTCATTTATCAGCAATCTGCTGCCCCCCCAAGCCAAGTGGACATTCATCTGCCAAGGGCAGTTCTCCAGAGAAAGGGGACAGCTGGAGTGTTTACAGCCAGCACTCTCAGCAGCTGGCGCTCTGCAGTGGCTGCATAAAGGGCATCTGCATGGGGCACCAACAGTACCCATACAGACCGGCTCCCCCGGTGCCATTGTGATAGTAATGATCATTTGCTGAGCTCCTACTTAAGTCACACTCTGTAGTTGTGGCTGTGTTTGCCATCCCATTTACCACAGATGGCCTCAACAGAAAGCAAAATCCCTATTGAACAGAAGCATCAGTTGAGTGCACCCTGAGCCAGGCCCTTTCTGGGCTCTTATGGTAAGTTATTACTTGTCTCCTTTTGCCTGTAAGAGGATGAGGTACAGCCACTTATAGCCATGAGACTTCCTTGCCCCACTGGCATCAGGCTTGGTCATATGACTTGCATTAGTCATACTATGGGCAGAAAGATACACAATACCACAACGTGGTAAAATAGAAAAATTCAGGGGTCAGGATAGGTACCAATGAGGACAAGATCTGATGGCCTCAGATCTAACTAAGTGAAAGAAAAGAAACATGCCACCACTTGTGCAAAGTCCCTGTGGTGGAAGGGAGCATCATGCAGTCAAAGATTTTAAGCAAGGCCAATGGCTGGAACGCAAAGAAGGAAAGCACAGTATAAGTGAGGGCTGGAGATTTGGCTAGGGGCCAGAACTGCAAAGCCTTGTAGGTCATCTAAAGGATTTGGATCTTGTTTTTTAAAGCAATGGAGAGACACAGAAGAGTTTACCACTGGGCTTTTCTACTAACAGTTGGGTGGCTTAGGCAGGTCATGTGATTTCTCCAAGCTTCTCTCCTTCTTTGTAAAATAAAAATACAGGACAAAGTGACTTACTCTGTTTCCTTCTTATCCCTTTTCTGCCTTTATTTTATGGTTTGAGGCAGAGAACATTCCCACAGTAAGACACAAGTGTCCCAGACCATGGAATCTCATCTTTGGCAGGATTTTCCTGAAATATGAGTGATAATCACATCCACCAACTGTCACATCACACTGTATTTCTAACATTAGTCAATAACAAAATAAAAAATCAATTTGGTTAATCTTCTTCAAACAAAAGAAGAACACAGAAACCTCTTAATAGGAAAAAAAAGGCTATTTATAATCAGATCAAGAAAACTGCACGTAATTTGCTTTGTGCCTCAAAACTAATTTCTTTAAAATTTTTAATTTAGTGCGCACAAAATAACTATTTTAAAAAATATGCAATTGCATGACTAATTCCATATTAATGAAACTCAACATCTGTGGCTTTTCACATCTGATAGAGTTTAAAAATTACCAAATTAAAGCGAAGGATTAATTTGTTTTGACTTATTAACATTGGTTAGCCATTAAAATTTATTTTCCCCCATTCTATGATTTTTTTTTCTTTTTTGGTCATTACCTAGCTCTGTCCTGTCCTTCAATAATTTTAGAATTACAGTAATCACCTTAAGCATCTTGCCATTCATGCAAGGTATCATTATTCATAAATAATGCACTCTGCTTCTTTTTAGCTGAACAAAGTCAATAGTCGTAAAACATCATCATCATTTTTTCATTCAACTCAATTCCCAGCAACTTCATTTCTGAATCTCTCTTTACTTAGAATATCTGATGTCCAAATGAAACTGGAGCAATTGCCAACACAAACATATGTCCTTCTCCAGTTTGCACGTGGCTTTTCTTCCTCGGAGTTTGCTGCACAGCATTCAAGTCTTTATCTGAGTCTTTCTCCCCAGCTATCCATGGTTCTGGCCACCATCACCTCTACAGTTGATTTATGCTTGGGAGACACCAATTAATTTTATAACCAACTACTAAATCAAAGTTCTTTCAGTATCTCCTACAGATAAAACCCAGTGCCCAGTCCTATGGGGGCATGTAAGGGAACATGTCTCCTCCGGCCCTTCCAGAGCTCACAGCCCAGTGCCAGACACAGCGACAGCACACGTGAAACTGACATGAAACCGAAGTACAGTCTCACAAAACATAACTTTGCTTTTATTGACTTAAGCGCTTTACAATTAGGGGACCAGCAAGGAGTAAGGGTTAGGTGGTTGTAGTCTTGCTACCTTTCGTTTCTCTGGTTCTCAGTTTCCCCAACTATAAACTGTGGATCACAATAGTCTCTTCTTTGCAGGGTTGTTTGGCCAAATGAGACGAGGCATTGGGTTGTTGAATGGCCAAATGTAACTAAGCATTTAAACTCAATGTTTAGCACCAAATAACACACAGTGTTTATTGAATAGATAAATAAAATAAATGTTTTCAAATAACTCCTTGCTGAGAAGAGCTTGTAAAGGAAATCTCCATATAAAGGAAGCTCATACAATCTACTGATGCTGAAATAATCAGTAATTTTGTCAAATTATTAGGGCTGGGGTGGGGGTCGGCAAGTCATCACGAAAGACAGAAATAAATGTCAGAGGGCACTGTCCCGTGGCCAAACAGCCTCTCAAGCCCACATAGTGGCCCTCTCTGTAATGACTTCTGAAATAGCATCCAAACATGAGATAATGCATATGAATGTGCTCTGTAAACTGTAAAGTGCTTTACAAAGCTTAATTGAAAGTAGTTATGTCACTTAGCACATAGAAAAACTTCTATTGCCTCTTGTGCAGTGTAACTTTAGATTCAAAAATATGATATCTTTTGGAGAAAAAAAAAGGTCCTCCTGATTTCCATAATGCATCATGGCAAAAGGTATTATTGAGTTCTTTGTCTAAAGTTTGCTTAAAATTTAGTTAGCTTGCCTTGTTGAGAGAAAAAAAAAATCAAACAGTTTTGTGGAAAATTCAGTGCTCAGATCTGTGGGGAATTCGTAATTGGCATTTCCATAACCCAGCTGTCTGGCTGTTGAATGGAACGCTAGAATAAATAAATAAACTAACAAATGAAAAAGCAAACACTCAAGTTCTGTGGTATTTACAAAAAGAAAAGGACAATACAGAATGGAAATAAACTCTGTCATGAATGGGTCTTACTTAAAATGGCTTGATTGAAACTCTTCTAGTATTCTAAAAACTGAAAGTGACTTTTAACAACTCAAAACTATAGCAAATTGGGAAAAACACAAAGTCTTCCCAGTACCATTATTTTAGAAGAGTCCAATTTTTTTCTGCTGTGATATAGGAAATATTCTGTGACTCAGAATTTTCCATGTTTCCTTTTCCTTTTTTTCTTTTTCTGGACATTCTAAAATGAGCTGCCTTGGGCTTGGAGTGAAAAGGGCATTTTATGAGAACAATTAGCAAGAAACAAAAGTGGGGTTCAATTTGCCACTTTATTCTGCATCACTGGAAAAAAAGAGAAAAGAAGGATCGTGGAGGTCTGTGGCAGAGACTGCTAATAAATATTCAAAATCTGTTTTTCCTTTCCTCTTCACTAACAAAACCCCTATATTTTGGCAGGTGGTAATTTGCCAACTTAAAAAAAAAAAAGGAAAGTACATCTCCCATTTTTCCTTGCAGTTGGGGCAGCCTGTGACATGTAGGTAGTAAAAGTTGGATGGAGTTTTCTGGAAAGTTCTTAAAGGGAGTTGACTCAGCGGGGAGCTACATGCTTTAAGCCTTGCTGCTCGTAACGGACCCAATAGCTGGAGATGCAGCAGCCATCTTGGCACTATGAGGAAAAGACCCCAAAAATTACAAGCATCCTGAGCCTGACATTTTGAAGCTACTGAGCCTATGTTAGCTAGCAGCTGCCTCCTTCTAAAATGTCTTATTAAGTGAAAAGATAATACCTTATTTGTTGAAACCACAATGGTCCAACCTCTATTGCTTGAAATTCCTAACTGACACCAGGTCCTTCATTTTCAGATTGCTTTTTCAGTGGGAGACTGTGGATTTCCAAATAAGATTAATCCAGAAAATCACAAAGCAAAGATCGACAAATATTTACTGTGGATTTTTAATAAGTGTGCTTCTTCTAAGTCTGAGAGTCACTTAATTTCAGCCACACATTCTGAAAGAGGTTTAGCATGTCTGAAGATTTTGATCTAACAGCCATCTCTCACATGTGTAGAACATGAATATTTGCTCTGAAATATTTAACATGTACACAGAGTTAGAGATGGCAGAACAATCATCACCATGTACCACCTAAGAGTTTAAGAAAGCATTACCAACACAGCTGAAGCCCCAGGTGTGTCTTCTCATCAAATCCTCTTTTTCCCCTACCCTAAAGTAACCACTTTTCTAAATTGAGGGCTCATCATTTCTTTATATTTATACTCTCTAAGCAACATATAATATCTCGGTGTTTTTTTAAAAAGAAGGCTCTGGACCCAACTTCCTAGGTTCTAATCTTGGCTCTGACATTCACTAGCTGGATGAGCTCCATCTCAAAAAAAAAAAAAAAAAAAAAAGCAAATTACTTAACCTCCCAATGCTTCAGTTTTCTCATTGTCAAATGGGGATAATAACAGAGTATTTACCTCATAGATTTATGATGAGGATTAAATGACCTAATAAATGTACAATCTGACATCTAGTAAAGACTAAATGAGTATTTATGATTATTATTATTCTCATGAGAATGCATATAGTTTTCTATGGTTTCTTTACTCATATTTTATTAAAATGTTCACACAATTTTAAATATAAACCATAATCTAATACAAAGGTTATTGCATTAATAATAAACTATATTAAATATATAATTGTTTATACTTGATGTCACATATGATGAAATTTTTTTTTCACAAATAGAACTTTATTCACCTGCTCCTCCTCTTCCCTACCTCAGATGCAGGTGACATCCACGTTCATCCGATTCTCCCTTCAAAGTCTCTGTCAGATGCACCCTTCTCTGCATCTCCACTGCCACCCACGGTCTTGGTTACTCACCGCCTCCTGCATGGACCACAGCAATAGCCTCAACTCCAGATTGCCTCCCTAACAGTGTCTGATTCACTCTCCACAAAGCAGCCAGAGTGCTCCTTCCTGGAGAAAAAAAATAAACGTATCTGATGATGTTCCGGGTTACACACTTGTAGCGTGTGTAATTTTAAATTGCAAAATTAAAAACAGTTTGACCCCCAAATTCACCTTCTTGAACAATATCCTGTAAAAATACTAGGATATATGTCCCTAGGAGCATTTGTAAAAATGTTTATTACCTATAATATTAATAGAAAATCTAGGATCCACCTAAATATCCTTTAATATAGAAATGGGCCAGAGGCTGTGACTCCCACCTGTAATCCCAGCACTTTGGGAGGCCAAGACAGGTGGATTGTTTGAGTTCAGGTGCACGAGATCAGCCTGGGCAACATGGCAAAATGCCACCTCTACTTAAAATTTTTAAAAAATTAAAATATGGAAATGGTAAAATGAGTTTAGTAATATCTGTTACTCAAAGACTCCTTGAACATATTATTAAGTGAAAAAAAACCCTTGGAATATATTATATATAATAAGTTACAATTTACATAAAGAACGATGTAAATATGAGTGTGTAAATGAATACAGACAAGTCTGAAAAAGACATTATTAGCAGTGATTGCCTCTGAGCCAATGTGTGCATGCAAGGGAAGTGGAAGAGGTAAAGAGGGATTTCGATTTTTCAACATGTTTTCTGCATTATTTACATCTCATGCCAAATGTCTACTTAGATATTACCTGATATTTTACCCAAGAACAATACATTTATAATAATAAACAAATAAATAAATAAATGCCATGATAAAAAATTAATTAATTAATTAAAAATATAATGAAAGATGCAGAAGTCACAAAGCTAGAAAGTTAACAGTTTCACAGAATGTAAAGAGGTAAAAATGACCAAAGTTCTTTTTTTTCACTTTCTTTCTTACTTCTAAAGACATCATACATAAGCAGCATTATGAAGTAAGAAAGAGAAGTTAAAAATGCAAATTTTATCATTGTCGTTTAAAACCTGAGGAAGAAAAATAAAACCAGCTCAGAGAAGATAAATGGCTGCACATCACCCCTTCATTCAGCAGAGATTTATTAAGCCCTTGGCACATCACTTAAATCTTTAGAACCTCAGTTGCCTCATTTTTAAAACAGAAAAGCTAATACATGTGGTTCAGAAGATTAAATCTAAACAAATATGAAAATATCTCAGCACAGCACTTGGCACATAAAAATACTTATAATAAAATAAAATACTTATGTCCAAAATTCACAGAACTAATTTTTTCTTTTTGTTTTCTTATCGCTATCACTACCACTCTGTAATTCATTATGCTATGTCTAGATGTGGATTTTTATTTTTTAACACTGCTTGGAACTTTTCAAATTGCTCTTTATGGCTCTGCATCTCTTTGTTGGTATTTATTTTTATTGCTGTATGCTTCATTCAGGAGGTGAAACAATGTTACTCATTTGCAGCTTCCAATTCACTAATTCTCTCTTCAGCTATCCCTAATCTCTCATTTACTCCATTCAACTTTTGCTTTATAACTATATTTTTTATTTCCTATAGCTTCTTTCTTTCTCTCAACTTCTTTCTCTTTAAGATTGCTATTCTGACCTTAATCTAGTTGAAAATTATAAACATACTCACTTTAAATCTTTTCAGGTTTATCTACAGCACAAGTGACACAGCATAGCAGTTAGGAATTCAGAGCCAGACTGGATAGATAAATTCTGGCTCTGCCACTGAAATAGTTGTAATTGGGATTAACCTTACTGTACCTCTATTCCCCTTCTACTTAATAATTATGATCATTATAATCCATAGTCCACAGATATTTTATGAAAACTAAATGAATTAATGCACATAAGTCATTTTGAACAATACCTGGCACATGTTCAACCTTTAATACATGTTAGCTATCATTATTATTATTATTATTATTATTTCTATTTTCCTAGATTTGAATTCTCTCATGTGTTGGGTATACTGACTGTCTCTTGTTGCAGAGTTTCATGTGATTTTTAATTTTTGTTTAAGAGCTCATTTTGCATGGAAGTTTTTTCATGAGGATCTCCCTTTCAATAGGTTTTACAGATGTTTCAGTTCAGACCTTCAATTTTCCAACCCGGAAATAGGTCTTCCACTAGGGGTCTGAGCAACCTTGAGATTATAATTACCATCGTTATACCTCTGCATCATTCAGGCCTGTGGAAATGTCTTTTAGACCCCATTTTTCTGATTCCAAATGCCATGCTCTTATCACTCCTCCACAGCTGCCTCCTTTACAAGTGTTTCAAGGATGCAAAGCAGCACCAGCTTGCAGGGGATTGAGAAAGTTAATGAACTGGAAGTAACAGCAAAATGGTCACTGAATTAATTAGCTCTGGCTGCCATAACAGAATACCACAGACTGTATAGTTTAAACAACAGACGTTTATTTTCTCAACAATCTGGAGGCCTGAAAGTCCAAGACCAAAGTCCAGCAGAGTTGAGTCTCTGGTAAGGGCTCTCTTCCAGGCTTGTAGATGGCCACTTTCTTGCTGTGTGTTCACATGGCCCTTCTTTAGTGCATTTGTGCAGAGATTGAGAGAGAGAGAGAGCAGTCTCTGGTGTCTCTTCTTCTAAGAACACTAATCCTATCAGATCAGGGCCCCATCCTTATGACATCATACAATCTTAATTACTTCCTTACTCCAAATACGGCCACACTGGGGATTAGGGCTTCAACATATGAATTCAAGAGAGGGAGGAACTCAAACTTTCAGTTCATAACAGTCAGTCATTGCAGGAACTCAGCCACAAAAAGGAAGATTATATGGGCTAAAAAACAAAACTGGGCAGCGAGGTCAACAGAAAATTTTTCTAAGATTAGGGAGTTCTTGACATGATTAGAGATTAAAATAAAAGAAGGCATCATTCTGCTCTTAATTGTCTCTATATGTTCAACACCCAACACAGTGCATTCAATAACTTATTGTTGAATAATTACTGAATGAGTAAATAAATAAATGAAAAAGAATGAGGTTGGCAAAAGAGAGATCAAGGCCACCAGTAAGCCTAGAAAAGAAGGATTTTCATCAAAGGTAGGACAAAATCATCATTAAGATTTGGTGGCTTGGTGGTATAGTCCTGGTTCTACTACTACTGACTAATTGTTGGAACTCTGAAAAGTTTCTTACTAGCCTGGACCTCTGTTTCTTCATCTGTAAAACGGAAATAATGATAATGCTTCCTTCATAGGATTGTACAGAAGAAGAATTAGGCAATTCATAAATTCATGCATTTATTCTTTCAGTAAATAATCTGTTTAATGGATGTATGGATGGCTATGAGGACAAGTAAGAGAAAAGCATGTTTTCTTCTTTAGAATATGTTTCACTAATACAGAACTTGAGGTAATCTTAATACATGGGAAACTGAGCAATTAAACAGACCTATCCATATCAAAATACAAACAAAATGTAAAATCTGGGCAACTATAAGCAAGATTATACTATTCTGAGGTTGCTTTTGTCATTGTTAAGTTTCATAATTTGTTATTATTTTTAAGGTCAAATTGGCTCTACATGCAAATACTGAGTTCTCAGTCATGATTAAAATTGAAGGGAACAAAACGAAAGTCAGACATTTTCTTCTGAAAAAGGAGAAAATTTGAAGCTTGTCTAGAAGACAAGATAAGTTGAAGCCAATGGTGATAATCCCCCAATATCATCTCTAGTCAGATGGCTTATATCTTCCAAGATGAAGGTGAAACTACTCTTATTTGGAGCCAAGAAGTGAAACCACTGGCTCTATGATCTGATTTGGTGCTAAAAGAATTATAAGGATGTAAGGATAGGTTTATAGTGATCACACAGTCATTCAACTGAAGATGAAATAGTAAATTTCAATAACCCTAGGGTTGAAACTGAGGATCTGATCATGTGGTCTTAATCTTATTAATGATACACAAAAGCTCAACATGTCTGAGAGAACAGTACATTGGAGCCCAAAAAACCTAGGTTGAAGATCAAATTTGCTGTTAATTTGCTGCATTGCCTTGGATAAACCATGTACCTTCTCTCGTCCTCATTTTCCCCATGTGAAACACACATGCTCTGATTCCTGCCATGACTTACTCATAAGAAATAGGCCAGGCGCGGTGGCTTACGCCTATAATCCCAGCACTTTGAGAGGCCGAGGGAGGCAGATCACGAGGTCAGGAGATCGAGACCACGGTCAAACACCGTCTCTACTAAAAATACAAAAAATTAGCTGGGCACGGTGGCGGGCACCTGTAGTCCCAGCTACTCGGGAGGCTGAGGCAGGAGAATGGCGTGAACCCAGGAAGTGGAGCTTGCAGTGAGGTGAGATCGCACCACTGCACTCCAGCCTGGGTGAAAGAGTGAGACTCCGTCACAAAAAAAAAAAAAAAAAAAAAAAAAGAAAGAAAGAAGTAGATTAATAGCAAGAATATTGTCCTGTGAGGTTTTCAGAGCTTATCTGGGCAAAACTCTAGCGGTTGTTAAGGCTGGGGTTGTCCTTAGTGTTTTATAAGAGGAGATAATTTTCACATCCCTAAACCTTAGAAGTTAGGGCATAGGGCAGAAGGAAGGGCTTGGTGCTGATTGATGTTTTCCCAAGCAGAATAGTGTAAGAAAAGGCCCTGATGGAAATCCTTGCAGGTCATGGAGAGGATGCAGGTGGTGATAAGAAAAGTTAAGGGCTCAGAGATTGCTATGGATGAATGTTTGTGTCCCCCAAATTCATACCTTGAAATCCTAACCCCCATTGTGATGGTATTGGGGGATAGAGCTCTTAGGCGATGATTAGGTCATGAGGGTGGATCCCTCATGTGTGGGATTAGCGCCATTATAAGAAGACACTTAACACTTAATAGCTTGGGGTAAAAATAAATAAATAAATGGAATTTTTCTAAAAAAAGAAAAGACACAGGGAGGGAGGCTCCTTCCCTCCCTCCCTTCTTCTCCTCCTTCTCTCCCCATATGAAACTACAAAGAGAAGGTGTTGTATATAAGCCAGGCAGCAAGCTGTCACCAGACATCAGACCTGCCAGCACCTCGGTCTTAGACTCCCCAGACTTCAGACTATGAGAAATAAATACTTATTGTTTAAGCCACCCTATCTATGGTACTTTTGTTTAGCAGCCTGAATGAACTGAGATAGAGACATATCAGGACCTACCGTTTAAGGGACAGGGAATTAAGACCAAGAGGGGAAGTTGATGTAAAATTACAATTCTTGGCCTTAAATCTTTCTCTCAAGAGATTCGCATTTGAGGACAGCTCTGGGTCTATCCATCAAGCTGGGTATATGGACAGGAATATCACCCGTTCATAGAGTCTCAGAGTTGGAAAGAACCACAGTTGTCGAAAAGTGAGCCACGGTCACTCATTTGATGCCTCATCCGGGTCCTGGTGGAGTTTGCCGACTAGATAATAGCAGATCTAAAAAGTGATGGTCATGCTAGAGTACAGTTACTCTTATTGGGTCACTGGCTTTCTGAACCAGAAAGCCTCATGTGCATTGCTTTTGTGCTTGCTAGTCAAATGTCCCAGACCTAGTCATTAATTCAGTAGTTTCCCAAAAGTGGGGGCATTTCCCTCTGAGGGAGAACACACAATGATTTTAGGTGGCTTACAGACACAGCATTAAAAAAATTGATTCACGTGTTACCTTTTATCTTTCTGATTGCATCCAATAAGAAGCCTCTGGTGCATGCTAGGATGACTATAGCATTTTTCTAATGTTTGCAGGTCTCCCTTTGAGTCTAACTCCCATAGTAGGCAAAACTCTGTAAGTGTATTTCCATTGTACATTTCACAGTTACCTTCGATCTATGGCATGGGATCTCAATTTTCCATTTGTAATAGTGATATAAAATTCCTTTTTAAGTAAATATATTTAAGTTTAAAATTAAAGAAAAATATTGAATAAACAAAAGTGCTGTGACTATGGCAAAGAATGGTGACTTAATTCAGGGATGATGGAAGGCTGAAAAACAATAACTTCATTAAGCAGAGCCCAAAGGGTTCAACAGGTGGGAAACAGGGAAGGAAACTGGCATTTATGGAGTGCCTGCTATATATATGCCAAGGCAAATGTTAGGCATTGTTTATACTTTGTTTGCTCAATTGATATTCATAGTGAATTTGTAAAAGTGAGAAAGGAGAATGGCTCAAAAGTGCAGACTCTGAAACCACTTACTAGTTGGAGGATCTTGACTAAGTGACCAAACTTCTCTATGTCTCAGCTTAGGGTTGCCAGGTTTAAAAATACAGAATGTGCAATTAAATTTGAGTTTTAGGTAAACAATGAAAAAAAATAGTACAAGTATGTTTCATGCAATATTTGAGACACACTTTAAAAATATTTTATTGTATATTTTTAAGGTGTATAACATGAGGTTTTGATGTACATATACCTAGTGAAATGGTTACTATAGTTAAACAAATTATCACATATCTATCATTTCACATAGCCGCTGTGTGTGTGTGTGTGTGTGTGTGTGTGTGTGTGTGTGTGTGTGAAGCAAGAATACCTAAAATCTACTGTTAGCAAAAATCCTGAATACAATACAATGTTATTAACTATCATTCGCATCTGGTACATTAGACAGCTCTACTTTTTCATCCTACATATTTGCAATTTGTATCTTTTGATCTCCAACTTCCCATTCTCCCCTACCACCATCATCTCAGATTTCACATGTAAGTGAGACCATGCAGTATTTTTCTTTCTGTGTCTGCCTTATTTCACTTAGCATAATCCCTTCCAGCTTCATCCATGGTGTGGTAAATGGCAGGATCTTTTTTTTTTTTTTTTGAGACAGAGTCTCGTTCTGTCACCTAGGCTGGAGTGCAATAGCGCGATCTCAGCTCACTGCAGCCTCCGCCTCCCGGGTTCAAGTGCTTCTCCTGTCTCAGCCTCCCGAGTAGCTGGGATTACAGGCATCCACCACCACACCCAGCTAGTTTTTGTATTTTTAGTAGACAACGGGTTTCACCATGTTGGTCAGGCTGGTCTCAAACTCCTGACTTCAGGTAATCTGCCTTGGCCTCCCAAAGTGCTGAGATTACCTGAAGGAGCCACCGCACCTGGCCAGCAGGATCTTTTTTAAGGCTAAATAATATTCTATTGTATTATATATATATATATATATATGTATGTATATATAGTTTCTTTTTCCACTTGTAGATGGAAACTTCAATTGTTTCCATAACTTACCTATTATAAATAATGCTGTGATGAACATGGGAGAACAGATGAGGTGGTGATTTCATTTTCTTTGGTATATACCAAGAAGAAGGATGGCTGGGTCACATGACAGTTCTTTTTCAAATTTCTTTAGGAACCTCCATACTGTTGTCCACAATGACTGCACCAATCTATGCTCCCACCAACAGGGTACAGGGCTCCCTTTTCTTTGCATCCTAACAGTTTGTTATCTCTTGTCTTTTTGACAATAGCTATCCTAACATTTGTGAGTTGATATCTCATTGTAGTTTTGATTTGCACTCCCATGATGATTAGTAATGTTGAGCACCTTTTCATATACCTATTAGCCATTTTTGTCTCCATTGAACAAATGTCTATTCCAGTCCTTTGCCTGTTTTTTAATCTAGCTATTTGTATTTCTGTTATTGAGTTGTATCAGTTCTTTGTACACTTTGGATATTAATCCCTTATCTGATAAATAGTTTGCCATTTTTGCCAATCCACAGGCTTCCTTTTTTATTGTTTCATTTGTTGTGCAAAAGCTTTTTAGTTTGATGTAGTTCCATTTAATTTTAATTTTGTGGCCTGAATTTTTGGTGTGATAGCCAAAAAATCATTGCCAAGGCCAACGTCCAGGAGCTTTTCCTTTATGTTTTCTTCTAGGACTTTCATGGTTTCAGGTCTCAGGTTTGTATATATTTTGAGTTGATTTTTAAGGTATGGTGTAAGATAAAGCATACAAATCAGAAAGGAAGAAATAAAATTATATTTGCGGATGACATGATTCCATATGTGTAAACCCCCCAAAGAGTCCATAAAAATATTGCCAGAACTAATAACTAATAAATTTAGTAAATGCAGTAAATTTACTAATAAATTTATTAAATTTTTTCATTAATTATTAATTTCTTTATAATTTTTCATTTATTCATTTATAAATTAATAAATACAATTTATTACATTTTATATTACTTTATTAGATTTTATATTATATTATATTATTAATAAAGATAACTTATTTATAAATTAATTATTTATTTTTAAATTATTTATAAATTTATTAAATGATTTATTAATAAATTTATTAGTGAATTTACTAAATTCACTAATAAATTTAGTAAAGTTGCAGGATACAAAATCAATATACAAAAATCAGTTGCATTTCTGCACATGAATAATGACCTATCTGAAAAAGAAATAAAAAAATTTTTCATTTATAATAGCATCAAAAATAAAATAAAATAAAAGATTTAAGAATGAATTGAACCAAGCAGGTAAAAGATTTGTATGCTGAAACTCTAATGAAAGAATTGAAGAAAACACACACACAAAAAAAGATATCCTATGTTGATGGATTGGAAGAATTAATCATGTTAACATGTCTATACTACCCAAAGCAATATGCAAATTCAGTGCAGTCCCTAAATTGCAATGATATTCTTCACAGAAATAGAAAAAACAATGCTCAGATTTGTATGGAATCGCAAAAGGCCCCTAATAGTCAAAGCAATTCTGAGAAAGAAAAACAAAGTTGGAGGCATCACACTTCCTGATTTAAAATTATATTACAGAGTTATAGCAATCAAAACAGTACGGTACTGGCATAAAAACAGACACACAGGCCAATGGAATAGAATAGAGAGCCTAACATATATAGTCAAATAATTTTTGAAACAGTGTTAAGAAGACACGTGGGGAAAAAACAATGTTTTCAATGAAAGGTACTGGGAAAACTGGATTTCCACATGCAAAAGAATGTGATTGGACCCTTATCTTTAGGACATACTTATATTAAAAAACAATGTGTTATTTATCTGAGATTCAGATTTAACAGGGCATACTGTATTTAATCTGACAGTCTTTTCTAAGCTTCTTCCTCTGCAATATGGTGATAATAAGTCTCTACCTCGTACGCTAATTAACACGTCAAGTATCTAGAACAGAGCCTGACACATGGTAAATGCTACCTAACTGTTTTATTATTATCTTTCTAATCTTTTCATGAAGTGGCCATCAAAATTCCGCCTCCAAGATGCCTCCACGGAACCCTAGGGCTCTGTGGCTCATAGTTCAGGAAACCACTTATTGCAACCTAGCATCTATTTTAAGCAAACCAAGAAAGCTCCCTGAGGGCAGGGACCATGCCTGTTTTCCTAAACAGTATATTTCCAGCACAAGCACAAGGCCTACAATGAGTTGAAGCTCAATTAATAGTATTGAGTAAACCATTAAAAGATCATCTTGCAGATTAAAAAGGCCAAAATAGATAGCTGTGTGGCCAGTGGTTGGACTGGTGCTAGAATCCACCAGTAAATATGCATTGAGAAACCAGGTTACATCTTAATGAGCCTGTAGTCTAGCTAAAAAGATGAGCACTAAAGACCTCCAGGAAACAAGAAATGATAGCATGCAAGAGACACCCGATTTATGGTGTCTTTTGGAGCCTCTAAGAATGGGGTTGTTTTGTGTGGGACTAATCCAGGCCTCATCCTGTGAAGCTGTGTCCTGACACTGCCAGTTCACACTGCCCAATTGGAGTCTCTGGATTGACTTTTGCAATGAATTTACATAAGTGGTTAAACAACAACCAGCAAGTGTTACTTTAGCAGCTACTGGAAATTAGCCCTGCGAAAGGCACAGGTGTAATTCAGAAAAGCGTAAGCCAGTAATGTGACCTCAGGGCCGCACAGTCAGAGAGAAGAGATAGGTACTTTAAACCTCAAGAAAACAAGAGATGAAGCATAATATTGAATGAGGAGGAAAAAGTTGGTGTGCCCTATGTGGCCACTGGGGAGAAAATTAGGACCAGTAAGGAGAAATTGTAAGAAGGCATATTTGAAGGTAGTTTCTAACAAGTAGAACTATCTAAAGACAGAGTGAATGGCACAGGGAAGCAATGAGTCCCATGTCACTGGAGGCATTCAAGGGAAGTCTGGACATTCTTTTGTGGGAATATTGTACGAAAGAGTCCACAGGAAGCTGGCCACACTGGTCTTCGTGGTTCAGTCTGCACCTAGTATGAAATGTAACCAGTACCTGAATTGCATCCTCCAATTTGGGGTTGTCCACATTACTCAAGGATCAAGCCTGTATCTGAGATGATACTGTGCTTGACAGCCGAGCTGGCTCCATGAGCCACACTTCCTCTAGCTGCTAAGTGTTGGGGGAGGTGTGGGGAGTGCAGAGGAGATTAGCATGCCAGTAGGAAGAGGATAGTTTTCCTCTCCCCTATTCAGAATTATTTGCACTCCCAGCAAAGCTAAACTGCCCAAAACACACCACTTGCAAGGATTGTTTTACATCAGAATTACAACAAGATTGTACAAAGCTTTTTTATATAATTTATTTTTTTGTACCATTAGAAGATATTATCTGGGTTACGCCAAAACCATCTGGAAAGGCAGGAAGGCACTCGGCCTGCTGCCTGGATCCTCTGCTCAGCTCAGCAGGCCTGGCATAGAAAATGAAATGCCACGGCTCGCACCAGCCGCAACAGCCCCTTCACCCGCTGTCCATACGTATCTTTAACTCAACCACAGACACCCGCCAAGCACACTTCTTCTGCACACTTCCACCTCCTCTTGGGCCTTCTCACAACTATGTCTGGTGGAGAGATACTGCCTGGGGATCTTTCAGCAGGGCATTTTTTTATTATTATTGTTTGCTTTTCAGTAAGAAGCTTGAAGAGCCTTGGTACTTAATTTGTGGGTAGGAGAAACTTACATGGATAGAATGCAACCCCAACCATTTTTCCCCTTGAACCTGTGTGTCTGCTGCCACACCACGCCCACCACCTCCATATACCATGCACAGGGCTGCCACTCAAACTCAAAGAGACTTGCCCAGCAGACTGGACCCTGTTAGATAGGCAGGCTGAGGAGTGACCAACCAAAGGTCTGATTCATTTAGACCAGCCCAAGTCCTGAGTCTCCTTTGGTGTATAGAGAGACATTATCATCCCAAAGTCTGAAAATACAAGCATTGATTTTTTTCAAAGAGAAAATATATATATGCCTTGTTTATAAACAGCAAAGAAAAGAAGATGAGATACCTGGAAAATATATATTTACCAAAAAAAAAAAAAAAAAAACAGATCCTGATTCTTTTTAATTGGGTTGGAAGGGGTTACTTCATTATGCAGCAAATTAGAAAATTCATAATTTATCATTGCACCCAGTCGAAATGCCACCCAACTGAGTCGCACCCCTGTGAAAACCATCACATAGTAGCAAACTGTCAAGCCTGCTGCAGCCGACGGGCAAAATTAATATGCAAATGTATGCAAGAAATTAAAAAGCAGAATTACCCAGGCAAATGAGGTAGCTATACTTGAATTGTTAGAATTATGAATAATTACTGCGAATTTTCTGCTCCTAATATAACTTGTTTTTTGATAAACAAAGACTTAATTATCGAGATGCGCTGGAGAATTTCCGTGGCGCTCATTAATCTTGCAAAAAAAACAAGTCCCTGGTGCCCAAGCCGTAATGAAGAGCGCGTGCCCTGAATCTTCAGAAAGATCACAGGCACCAGGGTGCCAGGGCTGGAGAAAAAAAATGACAGTGCCAATGTCCCCTCCTGTACCCTGGAGTGTCATAACGTCTTCCACTAACTATCAAAGGGACTTATTTATGCCAGCAGCTGAGCTATAAGTCCAATTTATGATGCCTTGAGCAGTGGTGAAATGATCTGTTGATGTGCGGTGGAAATGCCATCTTGCAGTGGCATGCGCTGGTCCCAATGATACCAACATGATGAGGACCCCGCGCTCCGGCGCTAATGGATGTCGCGTGACAGACCGTAATCCGCAAGAGGGACCATCTTTTAGGACCGGTCTCGATGGTTCTCCATTAATCTTGGTTGTGCAGCTCACTGGTGTCCATGGGAACAAGGGCATTATCATAAACACTGGTTTTAAATTTCCCCATTAAGAGTGGCAACTTGAAGGGCAAGACCAGGCACCACCCGAAAGGGCAGTGGCCTGTGCAGCCTTCACTGTCTCTAATGACCAATGCCCAAGCCCGATGGGTGGACCAGGAAAGCTGTCCTTTCTTCAGGTCAGGACCAGCAGGCAGAGGGGAGCCAGGAAGAGTCCCAGGCAGCCTGAGGGGGCTGTTTCCACAGCCCGAGAAGCCACATGGCCCTGTGGGAGCTGGGCTCATTTACCAGAAGCTTGCAAAGGGGCCATCCCCCACCAGGTCCTCCCAGCACACAGCCGAGGGGGCCTGCTGAGCATGTATTATTACTTAAAACCTGGCATCTAAGTGGGAATAACTGAGTTCCCGTCATCATTAGGCCGATTAGTGCCATGATAAACCCTCACAGATCATAAGGCAAAATTACAAAACATCACTTCTGGAGCTCTGAGTCGGCTGAAGGAGCTCCCGGCTGCCTGCATTTTCAAACACCTCCTTTCTGAATTCAGGCCCCCAAATACCCTGATGTCTTGACAGAACCATTTCACTGTGTAGGCAAATTGTCACCTTTTACACCAGGGCATCTGTCATTTTTATACTCAATGCTGCCTCTCCTTCCTCCTTGCTTGCCTGCTCTCTCTCTCTCTCTCTGTCTATCTCCCTCTCTCTTTCTCTGCCCCCAGTCTTGGTACAAACCCCTTGGGAAGCCAGCACCCTATCCAGGAATGGACTCGTATATCTCCTGCATTATACTTACACAAAAAGAAAAAACCCTCGACAAGTCAGAAATGATATATCTCCGACATCATTCATCTCCAGATTTTATTTTTATGCAGAACTCAGAGCAGCTTGTCTTGCATTCTCTCACATTCCCTGAGATTAATTCTCACCATGGGCCTGTGATAAGATTGTGAGGGTGAGAAGACATCCAAGCTCAACAGGAAATAAAATGCAACTCAGCAACTCCATCTTCAGCCACTCAGACCAATTCCTGAGGGGACATTCCTGGAGTAGCCATCCTTCTCTTCAGGTGGAATACTCCCCCAGAAGGAGAGAGGCAGGGGAGTCCATCGCCTACATGTTCATCAATCCACCATTGGACATTTGACCAATGAGTAAAATTGAACAGCTACTAAGTGCCTAGCACTGGAGGGTCACAGTAGGATATAAGTGATGAGAAAGAAAGACTCAATATTCATAGCAAACTCTACCACTTAAAAGCTGTATGACTGTCTTACTCTATTTTCTGCTGCTATAACAGAATACCACAGACTGGGTAATTTATAAAGAAACAAATTTTATTTGGTTTATGGTTCTGGAGACTGGGAAGTCCAAGAGCATGTCACTGGCATCTGGTGAGGGTCATCCCATTGCAGAAGGGCAGAAGACAAGCTCAAGGGCAAGACAGAGACAGAAAGGGAGCCAAACTTATCAGGACTTCTGCAATAACTTCTGCAATAACTAACCCACTCCCTAGATAATCCATTCATGAGGGCAGAGCCCCCTTGGCCTGATCACCACTTAAAGGCCTCACCTCCTAATACCATTATAATGGCAATTCATATTAACATGAGTTTTGGCGGAGACATTCAAATCACAGCAGTGACCTTGAGCTATTACTTAATGTCTCTGAGCTGCAATGTCCTCAACTGCAAAAAGGGGACAGAGTGTGGCAAGAATTACATGGCCTAAGTGTTAAAACCTCATCACAGTACCAAGCACATGATAGGTAATTTGCATATTTATTATTGAGCTAAAAAATAAATTAGGCTAGTCTCAGCCTATCCTCAGGAAGGGTAGAGTCCAGGTGGGTGTCACAGGGAAACCAGTACCAAAAAACATGATACAAGAAATTAGCAAATAATTGTGAGCAAAGATGAATCACTCTGACTTTAGAAAGTGTCAACGGGGATTGAAGTAATCAGTGAAGTGACAGACACACCAAGATTATCATCTCTTATTCAAACACTACCCTTCAGAGCTCTCTGCTCTGAAACACTGGGTTAGGCTCTGGAAGCTGCATTTTTGTTTTCTCTGCTGCTCCCTGGTAGGCTCACAGAAAAAATGAACTTGCACTTCCTGTTCCTCTGTCCTTCCTGTTTTGCTTCTTCACTCCAGCAGCAGCAGTTCCTTCCTGCAGCCAGAACTGAATCTAGTTTGAATGTTTTCAGTACCTACCAGACCAGCTTTCCTGTGCACCACACTAGGGAGACCAAGTTTTAATGCTGAAAGTCCCACACCCTAGGAATCCCCTCCATCCCAAGGCAAACCAGAACGGTTGGTCACCCTTCTCATCTCAGAGACACCAGAACTAGCCAAGCAGTGCCCGCTCCTCAGAGGTCTGAGCTCAAGCTCCACAGGCTCTGCTGTGCTTTCTAAGTTCTAGCAATTCTACCTGCTTCCTTTGTCCCCAGCCCTGGGAGGGTGTTAGGGCATTTTCTGCAAAAACAGAATACCACACACTGAGTAATTTATAAAGAAAAGAGGTTTATTTGGCTTATGATTCTGGAGACTGAGAAGTCCAAGAGCATGTCACTGGCATCCACTGAGGGTCATCCCATGGCAGAAGCACAGAAGACAAGCTCAAACCCTGGGGCTGCTTCCTGCTCCCATGATATCTTAATGTGCTCTTTCTGAGGACCTGATTAACAATCTTGTAAATTGTTAACACTTCTTTCTTATTAATTGTAGTAAAACATACATAACACAAAATGTACCACTTTAACCATTTTTAAGTGTATAGTTCAGTGGCATTAAGTACATTCAAGTGTTGTACAACCATCAGTACTTTCCATATCCAGAGCTTTTTGTTTGTTTGTTTTTTGAGTTTTTTTTTTCTTTCTTTTTTTTTTTTTTTTTTTTTTTTTTGAGATGGAGTCTCACTCTGTTGCCCAGGCTGGAGTACAGCGGCACAATCTCAGCTCACTGCAACCTCCACCTCCCGGGTTCAAAAGATTCTCCTGACTCAGCCTCCCAAGTAGCTGGGACTACAGATGTGTACTACCATGCCCGGTTAGTTTTTTGTATTTTTAGTAGAGTCAGGGTTTCACCATCTTGGCTAGGCTGGTCTTGAACTCCTGACCTAAGGTGATCCACCTGCCTCAGCCTCCCAAAGTGCTTGGATTACAGGCGTGAGCCCCTGTGCCTGGCCAATCTCCAGTACTTTTTCATCTTGCAAGACTGAAACTCTGTACCCATTAAACAACAACTCTGTATTCCCTCTCCCCCACCCTGGCAATCACTGTTCTACTTTCTGTCTCTATAAGTTTGGCGCCTCTAGGAACCACATATAAGGAATCACACAGTACCTGTCCTTTTGTGTCTAGCTTATTTTTCTCGCATGTCTCCAAGCTTCATTCATGTCACAGCATGTGTCAAGATTTCCTTCCTTTTCAAGGAAAGAAACAATATTTCTGAATAATATCCCACTCTATGTATATAACACATTTTCTTTGTCCATTCTTCCATTGATGGACCCTTGGGTTGATTCCGCCTTTTGCCTATTTTGGATAATGCTGCTAGGAACATGGGTGTGCAAATATTGCTTTAAGACCCTGCCTTCAATTCTTTCAGATGTATACCAAGAAATGGAATTCCTGGTTCATAAGCTAATTCTATATTTAATTTTTTGAGGAACCACCATAATATCTTCCACAGATGCTGCACCATTTTACATTCCTACCAGCAAGGCACAACGGCTCCAATTTCCCCACTTCCTTGCCAACATTTGTTACTTCCTGTTTTGCTGGTAATAGTTATTCTAATGGGTGTGCAATAGACGAATTCTTTATGTTAGATTTGCTCTGTTGGACTAACAGGCATGGCTCCATCTCCTGGTTGGGCCCTAGCTGATACAGAAGGCTCCCAGGAGGAGCTGCAATTGGAGCAAATCATTGGAGGATGAGGCACCTGGTGGGTGCTGAGAGGGAGGGCATCAGGGCAGGACCAGACTGTTGAGGGGAAGGGCCAGAGAAGAGCAGGATTGGACCCTTGCCGGGTTGGGGTGAGGCCATGCGACTCACATAGCCAAGCTAGATTCTATTCTCTTAGCAACCTGTCCCTAAAGCTGAAGTAAGTGTCCTCTGACTGCAAACCCAGTAGTGTGCTCCCAGATCAACACTTCTCTAAGCGTCTAAGGAGCAGACCTAGGAAGCCTCTAATGAAGTATGTGGCCCACTAAACAAATGCAAAAACTAAGGCCTGCAGGGAGGCGGTAACTCGGCCAAAACACCCTGTGAGAACTCAGCCTTCTTGATTCACTCCATCTCATAGCACTGGTCTGTCTTTCTCCCACATACCACCCTCTGTATAGAGGAAAACACCTCCTTTGCCTGCCCAGGCCCAATGGTGGTGGTAATAGTAACAATCAGGTTGATTGAGTGCTGACAATGGACCAGGCACTTTACATGCATCAAGCCACCGTCCAGCCTCAGCATTGTCCAAGGTCAGGTCTATCACTGTTCCCATTTTACAGATGAGGAAACTGAGGCTTAGCAAGTTTAAATGACCTGACTGAGCTACAGAAGAACCAGGATTGGAACCCAGCAGTCTGACCCCAAAGCCCACATGCTTTGGCCATTCCACCCCTCCCCTCTGCGCTGTGGGAAGATGTGAAATTTTCCAGAGGAAGGACCTCAGTCCTTACAGCTGTATGCCCCCAGAGTGCTGAGAGGGGCTGAAATGTGGATGCTAAGAACTTTCCAGCAACAGCTGCTGATGGCGAGTTGACTTAGCGCTCCCATGGCAACATGTGGAAGGCAGAGGCAGTAATTGGGAGAGACAGAGAGAGCCCAGAGCCAGGCAGAGCAATCCTGTCAAAAGTCCTGGACAAGGCAAGCACTTTCTGTATAATTTTTTCTGCCCATATTTATTTTTTATTTAGGAATGTGTTTTTCCCCCAAGCTCTTTCTGAGGCTGTGGTGAGGAGGGCAGGCTGTGTGGGCTGAATCCAGGGAAATGTGGACTCACCTGCACAGAGGCCCATGCCCGCTTCTACCCTGCACTCAGGACTGGATCTCCAAGGGCCCTCATGGGGAACCGTGGCACTGGGCAAGGCTGGTCCAGCAGCCTGACACCAGCCCTGGGTTGGAGCAGGTGAGCAGCCCAGCCTTCCAGCGCAGGCAGGTGTAAAGGCTAGGCTCCCCCAAGCACCAAGATCCAGAATTTGACGCAGCTCTCCTCTCTGCCCAGGGCCTCTCAAAGATCCAGTGAAAGCCCTAGACCTATTTCTTACATGCCTGGAGGGTTTGTAGAGCCCCTGAAGCCCACTGTGGACAGCCTTGGGACCCACAGACCCCAGATTAAGTACCTCTGAGCTTGCCTCCAAGCTTCTTAGGGACAGGGATGGGCTTGTTGTGGAATCCCTGACACCCAACATGGGCTAGCCCATCACAAGCCCCCACACATGTGCTGAATGACGAAGTAACTCCAGGTAGAGATTCTCACGCCTGTTTTGCAGGTGAGGAAACTGAGATCCAGAGAGGATGTGCAATTTGCGCAATGCCAAGACCCGTCTCCAAAGTCCAGGCTCCATCCTCTCTAGCTGCCACCTTCAGCGGTGCTGGGTATCATAGTGAGAGGTTAATATTTCCTGTACGTTTAGGTGTACAAGCGCATCAACATGTTGTCTCATTCAGTCTCCATAGCAACCACAGCAACAGGCCTAGCATTGCATCTATTTTAAAGCTGAGGAAACTGAGGCACAGAGATGTTGAGCAACTCACCAAGGCTCTCGACAGGCGAGTGGCAGAGCTGGGATTTGGACCAAGCAGGCTGCCCCCAGGGCTCATGTGGCCACAAAGTGGGCTCTGCTACCTCCCCCCAGGGGATAAGCTTAGGTTTTGGAAGGCGGGAACACCCCAGACTCCCTGCCCTGTGGGAGGGGACTTTGAGGGGCAGCAGCATGTGGAGCCAGAGGCCAGGCATGAAAGCCAGGCAGGCCCCCAAGGCGAATCCAGGAGCCAGCACTTGCTAGCTGTGAGAACCTCGGGCCTCAGTTTACTCAGCAGGAACAAAAGGTGGGGAGGGGCTATGTCCACTTTGAGATGCATGCCCAGCATTTGGCACAGACATGCAGGCACAATCAAGGTGATCTGCAGAAAGCACTCAGAACAGTGTCTGGCACAGGTGGAGTGAGTGTTCCTAAGAACGAGGTACCGCTGTTGTTATTATTACTGTTAATGCTCTTTAACCACCCTCCCACAACCATGATGGAAAAACTGAACCATCAGTACAGTGGAAGGTGATGGTGGTGCCTAGAGAAAATGATAAGCAGGAGCCTGGAGTCAGCACGCCTGTCCCTAACCCAGTCCCATACCCCTGGGCAGGTTTTCAATCTGTCTGTGACTCATTCCCTCTGCCACTCCCATCCATGAACCAGGGATAGCAGTGATAAGCCCCACCTCATGGCCTTGTTGCTAGCACTAACTGAGATCGCCCATGCTGTCTTTAGAGCTGTGCGGGCACGGGGGAAGCATTCCATAAGTGCTGCCTGTTCAAGTCATTAGTGGTCACAGCCTGGTCTGTCTTAGAACTTCATTAGGACCAGGCGCGGCGGCTCATGCCTGTAATCCCAGCACTTTGGGAGGCCAAGGCAGGCAGATCACGAGATCAAGAGATCGAGACCATCCTGACCAACATGGTGAGACCCTGTCTCTACAAAAAATACAAAAATTAGCTGGGTATGGTGGCGGATGCCTGTAGTCCCAGCTACTCAGGAGGCTGAGGTAGGAGAATCGCTTGAATCCAGGATGCGGAGGTTGCAGTGAGCCGAGATCACACCACTGCACTCCAGCCTGGCAACAGAGTGAGACTCCATCTCAAAAAAACAAAGCAAAACAAAACAAAACTTCATTAGAAATGTCTGGTTTGGTCAAGTCTGTGCACTTCTGTTTCAAGTGGCTATGCCAGGCTGCCCCAGGCTGGAAAATCAAATACAGCCTCCAGACTCAAGAGGCTCACAATTCCATGTGGATAATGACCCCACTTAGTTCTTATATAAGGTTGGCTGTGAACTGAGCCATGGCTGAGAGACGCAAGGGAAGTTGCAGTGCTTGCCACTAGTCCTGGACAGGGTTTGAGGGGTTGAAGCAGGACTCAAAGAATGAGGACAAAATGGTAGGGAAAGGGCATTCCAGGCAGAAGGAATTGCAGAGGCAAAGGGCCGGAGACTGTTCACAGAACACTACTAGAATATATAATGCCTTTGTGTAAACTGAACAAAAGCCACCTTGAACCCAGGGCAGGCATCTTCAGTCTAAAGTGTACAGCTTGGTGAACAGGCATTGGGGCCATATGCCATGCCCTACCCACCCCTTGGCTGGGAGCCCTCGTATACAGTGAACAACCTGACCAGCCATACACAGGGCTTTGGGTGTTCAAGAAAATGAAGACTCATTTGATGCTGCTGGAATGTGATGTCCATGGAGAGAAGGGTGCAATGAGAAGTAATGTTGGAAAGGTGAGATGGGCCGTCTCATAGAGCCGCATAGCAAACTGGAGAGGGAGAGCCAACTGGCTGTCTGTAGTCTATCAATCAGGATTGTCTGCCTGGAGCAGGAGGTGGAGTACAGAGAGGATGCAGGCACAGATAGTTCAGAAAGAGCTGAGATTGATTAGTGATGTCTGTCATGGACACAGAAAGGGAAACAGCTGAAGAAGCCACACATAGCCTGTGCTCTCCTTGTCTCAGCAGGGATGGCAAGCCAGGAATACCATTTTATTCTGGCAATGTTGCTAAGAGGATTTTCCCCATAAGAGGCTCTTCTGGGGCAAAGTTAGGCTGCAGCTCTGTGGGCCCCCATTCTCCCTCACATTTAGCTCTCTCTTAAATAATCAAAATGCAGGTAGGGGAAGGAGAAAAATCCACCCACTGTGGTGGAATGAAGCTGCAGCAGCTTCACTAAGATGGGTCTGCCTCTGCCTCGTGTGCACAGAGCCTTGGGCACAGACACTTGCTCCCAAGGAGTTTGCGAGACAAGTGCAGCTCTAAAAATTAATTTTTAATTGGCACACCCTCGACACGGGAAGGAACAAAGGAGGGAAGGAGATGGTGGGGAGGAGCCTCCCTGAACAACCACCTGGTTCCCCACATTGCCCAGTGACCATCTGAACCTGTGCTGTCCACTGAAGTGACCACAGACTCCAGGAGGCTACTGAGCACTGGAAATACAGCCTGAATTGAGTCTGAATTGAGATGAGTCTTAAGCACTCGCCAGCTTTCAAAGACTTAGTGTGGGAAAAAAAAGAATGCAAAACACCTCACTAGTAATTTTTATATTAATTACATGTTGAAATGATAATATTTTGGATAATTGGGTTAAATTAAATATAGTATTAAAGTTTATTTCTCCTGTTTATTTTTACCTGGCTACTAAAAAACCTACTACACATGTGGCTCGCTGTATGTTTCTATTGGACAGCACTGCTCTCAACTTTCCACAGGTGATTATGGCCTGTGCTGGGACCAGTCCCAGAGGTTTGGGCTCTGGCCACAAACGTATGTGAGGAGGGTGTGGACCAGCCCACAGCTGGACTCCTTCCTCTGCAGCACAAAACCTGTAGCCTGAAATCCCAGAGGAGAACTCCTGGTGCCTGGGTGCATGAGATTTGTGCTCTTCAAAGGAATCAACTTTATTTATTTTATTTTATTTTATTTAGACTATTTTCTAGAGCAGTTTAATGTTCACAGAAAATGTGAGTGTAAAATACAGAGACTTCTTGTGTATTCCCCTTGCCCTCACATTCACAGCTTCGCCCACTGTCAACATTTTACATGAGCGTTGCCATTGCACTTGTTGCAACTGATCAACCAATACTGACACATTATTAATAATGAAAGTCCTTACTTTAGATTGGGGTTAACCATCCATGTCATACATTCCATGGATTTTGGCAAATGGCATGTATCCAGCATCACAGTGGTGTACAGAATAGCTTCACTGCCTCAAAAGCCCCTGAACTCCACCTTTTCATCCCTCCCCCCCAATTCTTAGCCACCACCCATCTTTCTACCGTCTCCATAATTTTGCCTTTTTCAGAATGTTATGTGGTTGGAATCATACACTAGCTAGCCTTTTCAAACTGGCTTCTTTCATTCAGCAATGTGGACTGGAAGTTTCTCTGTGTCCTTTTGTGAGCTGACAGTTCATTTCTTACCTCTAAATAATATTCCATTGTATAGCTGTACCACGTTTGTTTATTCACTCACTTATCGAAAGACATCTTGGTTGCTCCTAGGTTTTGTTTATTTTTTAACGGATTTTAAACATCTAGATTCTTCAATTCTCATGTTATTAGTAAGTTAGGAGAAGAATAAAATACAGTTTTGGAAGTGGTGAGTGGAACTACGCCATCAAATACATTGACAGCAGATGTGCAGATCGCTGCCCCTGTCCTCAAAGGTGTGTCTCAGATCCCCCAAGGAAGGAGAGGTCCAAAAGAGGCAGGTCCAGGGGGCTGGGATTCAGGAATGCCCCAGGAGCACCTGCTACCTCCAAACCAAACTGGAGATGCAGGACTTGCTGAACAAGTGTGGTGGGGTAAAGGGAGGATAGTGAAGAGTCTTTCATCAGCTGAATACCAGCCAAATGCCAGGTGATCACCCACGTTTTTAATCCCAACCAAAACCCTGTGGGGTCTGAATCAGTGACCTTGTTTTTCAGCTCAGAGAAGCAGTGTAACCTGCCTGAGGGCACACAGCAAGTTAAGAAGCAGAGTTGAGCTTGGAGTCCAGGCCACCTGACTCCAAGAACATGCATGTACATTTCAAAGTAGAGCATCCCCTCCCCCACCGAGAACAAGGCCCTCGTGTCAGCATCTTTGGGATGTAGTACCCAACTTCATCCTGGATCTTGCCCAAAATTTCCCTTCCAACATCTTGTTACAAATGTAATTTCCATGAGAATACGAATCTTGTCTGTTCTTGTCACTACAGGATCTGCAGTACCTAGCAAAATGCTTATCACATAGTAGGCACTCAGTAAATGTATTCACTTTGTTAAATGAATACATGAACAAATGAATGGATAGACTCACAGTCTGGAGGAGGTGAAAAAGGAGAAACACACCTGGCTAGAGCGTGATCGAGGGCAGAGGTACCTGATGCAGCAGGAACATTCAGGCAGGGCCCCTGATCCAGCCTGGGCCATTGAGGGCTTCCTGGAGGAGGTGATGCTTATGCTGAGTCTCAAGAATGAGCTAGAATCTGAAGAGGCAGGGTAAGCAAACCCAAAGCGGAGAGGCAGGACCAGGATAAGCAGAGTGGATGCATAGAAGGGGAGACAAAGAGAGGCCAGCAGAAGCCTTGTAGGTCACCAGAAGAGTCCTGGAGTCTATCTCACAGATTCTGGGTGATGGTTCCCAAAGGGAGTGCAATCTATGTGTGGGCAGAGGGGTGAGGCCCCGTCACCTGGAGGGAGACTCTGGGCCCTGGAGAAATAGCAAACTATAAAAGGGGTGTGTGGAAGCATGCAATAGAGAGGCCACCTCACATCATGTTTGGCAGCCTCCCCTTAGGTGCCAATCAGACCTGGGTTTTGGCCAGCTGCGTGACCTCACCTCCAGCAAGACACGTCTCCCTCTAAAGCTGTGTCCTCACTTGTAAAACAGGAGACATGTGCATGTTCCGGTCAGGGTTACACGAATTATGGCAAGCACAGGGCCTGGCACACGGGAAGTGCTTGATAAATAGTAATGGTGGCTACTGATAAATAGGAGCTATTACCATTATTTATCAAACCAGCACATGGGATTTTTTTTAAAAGGTTGAAAAACACCACCCTAGGGAGCCATTAAAAGAGTTTTAAGGAGGACACTGATGGGATCTGATTTGCAATTTAGAAAGATCACTCGGGCTGCTGAGTGGAAGATGGATGAGGGAAGGAGAGAAAGTCAGAGACCAGCAAGGAGGCGATTTCCGTCATGCAGGTGAGAAATGACCAGGACAGGCATCGCCAGGGAGCTGAAGAGGAGCCGGAATGGAGGCATCTCATGGCGGGGAGCTCAGTGCTGGGTGATTGATTGGCCCCTGAATGAAGAATGGAGGTGGGCATGAGCTGGAGTCATTTGGAACATCAGCAGAGAAAGCTGGACCAGTACCCATTTTCAATGGCATGAGGAAGGAAGGAGAAGGAACACAGCCACCCTAAGCTATCCCTCTAGAGAAAAGAGTCTGGTGAGAGCTCTTGACCTCCAATGGGCCATTACCTAACACGTTTTCTTTGGAGATGAAAAGTGGATGCCATTCACCTTTGTTTTTCATTCTTGACCAATGAACTCTGCAAAGACACAGTCAAGATGTCTCCTTGGGTTGGCAACACCATGGGCTTAGTTTAAATTTACACAAAGCATCGGGATCCTTTTTGTTTGGGGTCAGGGGAAGTTCATTCAATGACACAGTTGGAACTGTCATGTCCCAGCATTAATTACAGAACACCATTGTTCCATGTATAGAAAGGGAACACAATATGTTTTTAGGAAAACCCTTGTGTTCCATTCGCTGGTTGTCTTTTTTTTTTTTTTTTTTTTTTTTTTTGAGACGGAGTCTCATTCTTTCACCCAGGCTGGAGTGCAGTGATGTGATCTCAACTCACTGCAACCCCCGCCTCCCAGGTTCAAGCAATTCGCCTGCCTCAGCCTCCCCAGTAGCTGGAACTACAGGCACGTGCCACTACACCCGGATAATTTTTTGTATTTTTAGTTTCACCGTGTTAGCCAGGATGGTCTCAATCTCCCGACCTCATGATCCACCCGCCTCGGCCTCCCAAAGTGTTGGAATTACAGGCGTGAGCCACCACGCCTGGCCTGCTTGTCTTTTATAAAGTTTTTTTTATAAAGTTTATAAAGCAGCATGACCTGCTCAGGTGGACACGTTGCTCCAGATCGGTGGTCCCCCTCCTCCACAAGACACTCTTAGTCATGTTGTGCTTTTCATTCACGTCACTCTTTCCTTTTGCATTTCTTGTTCTCTCCTGCTCTCTGCATTTAGCCATTCTTCTCTTTAGTTACAGGAGCCTGCCTTAACACTCCCCATAATCATACTTAATACTCTGCAAATTAATAGCTGTTTTTTCACAATCCGCCTCTCTCTAGATACATATATAGTTTTTGGCACCACTCATTGCCTCTCTCAGTTCTGCACATCCAATGTTCAAGGTACGCTCACTGAATTTAAGATCCCAGTTCATAAAAGTATGATGCATGGAGAAACCATCAGTGACAGCAAAACAAGGTCCCTCAAGCCCCGTAGCTCGAGGCTCAGTAACAGATGAGAGCACAACATATCTTCGGGATAGAGTATTTACAAAACTACTTTAAAAGAATTGCATGTCATTAATCACAAGTTCTTAAAAATCAGTCTTTTCTTATTTGTTCTAATCTAGCTAAATGGCCCTGGAAATACAGTCCGTGGTTTGCTCGATAAATGCAAGTTGAAAATCATAATGTTCTCATCCAATTTCCAACTCATACATCGTGTTATGGATTTTTTTTTCTGCTAGCATTTCTCCAGTCCACTAAATATTCTAGACATACGAGAGTCTTCATTTGATTCATTCTAATAACTTTTTCATCAATATGACTTTTGAGAATGCATTGGTATAGCAAATTAAATATTATTTATGACTTTAATTTGTGTCCTATTTGGATTTTACATTCACAGGGCCAAGTTGGCTATCATCATTATCATATTGTTTTAGACTACTCCGAAAATTAAAATCCACTCTCGTCTTTAAATGTTTTATTGTGCTTGTCGTTCTTATTTTGTGCCGTACCGAACATGATTAATTCTGTTAGCCAAGTGCATATGGCCTGCCTGGCCACCATCCATTTCCTTCATCACGGCTGCCTGTGAGTGAGCACTTTATTATTACTTTTTTCATCTTTTCAATTACCAGATGTGCTTCCCCATTCTCGGAGCTTCAGCACTGTCCAAATCCAAGCCTTTGCTGTGGCTTTTGAGTCCAGTGCAATCAGCCCTGGCCCCAGCCTCCTCCCGTGCCTCTCTTCCCCTTACCCACCAGGCCAGCCTCCCAGCTTCCTGTCAGTTGCTGGAACACACCAAGCTCTTCCCTGCCTCTGGGCATTCCCACATCCCCTTCCCTCTGCTGGTAGCACTCTTCCTTCACTTTTCCCATGACCAGCTCCTTCTCCTCTTGCAGGTCTCCTCTTTGAGAGGTTTTCCTGGACCCTTCTCCAAATGAAGCACCGTCACCATCACCACCTCCCCGATTCTTCTCCATCAGGGGTCCCACCCTTTCTCCTCCTAGCATGTATCTCTATTTGTAATATCTGTTCATTCATTACTTGTGTATTGTCTATCTCTCTGCCATACCAGGGCAAAGATTTTGTCTGCCTTGTTCACTGCTGTGAGCCAGGGACTAGGACATCCAGAAAGCTTAGGTCCCCTAAGAAGAGAGGGGAAGGGGTGGGGAGGAAAGAAGTTGACAGGAAAACATTCCAAACCAGAGGATGCCAGGACCCAGATATTCTTCAGGAATCTCTGCCTCCGCATTCCCTTCTGGAATGTCTAGGGTAAGTAGAGAATGGCAAACATTTGCCCAGACACTCTGGCGACTCCTGAACAGGAGAAAGTGAGTATCGAGGGAATAAGGGGGTCTTGGGGCCCCATGGCTCCTTTGGGGGATTTTTCTGGTGATAGAGTTAAAATGACACTGCACTGAGGGCTGACAACACCAGAAAGGTTTGTGGTCTCTCAATTTCCCATGAAGTACTTAGAAATAATCACGTGTAGATCTTGGCTTCTAAATACCATTCTACACTGAAACGAACCAAGGTTCCTTAGAAAAAAGGCTGACCTCAGGGCTTGGGCAGGAAAAAATATAAGATGAGCCAGGAATATTTTTTGTGCCAAAAAAATAAGAAAGCACTCAAAGGATGATGGAAAGACATTCGAAGATATAGATGCCAGTGTGAAAGAGTTGCCACTGGCCAAATCTGGGACTGTTGAGCAATGAAGTATATAATAATCATAACAGATTACAACCCACTGCATAAAATAAATTATAATCCTTGGGTGCATTCTGATATAACATAAATAAATACATAAAATAGACTAGAAGTAAAAGACAGAATCACCTGGTGATCAGAAATCCAGGCACACTTGCCTTTAAATGCCAGTTCTGCTGAGCAGGAGCTGGACATCCTGATGAGGAGTTGCAGCAGCTCTCTACCCATCTGTGCACGAGACAACACTGGGACCTTGCTCACAGGCTGCTCTGAGAAGTGAATGAGTGGATCACCGTAATGGAAGCACTAAGCACAGTGCTTAGCACCCGGGAAACACACATGACCATCGCCAGTCTTGTCGTTATCATGATTATTATTCTTACTGCCCTGGATACTGACAGCTGAGGCATTCACAACAGGACTTCTGAGGTATTCTAAGAAGCTCTGTTCTAGGTTCCAGGAGAATCTTCAGCTCTCGCCTGGAATCTTCTGTGTCTCCCTACAATAAAATGCAATGTCAGCCCAGTGCCTAGGGGACTGACTTATTGTTCCTATAAATCCTTTCCTTCCAAATTGGGCCCTCTCAGGGTCAGCAGCCAGGAGCCTCATAACCAACTAAATGAGGCAGGAACAGAGCTAAGCCTGAAGCCCCCATGCCCCCCAAAAGCAATGGTTCCTGGTAGTTGCCTGGCACTTCCACCCAACAAGGAACCATCTCCCCTTGGTTTTGTTTACTTCATTAAAGAGTGTGCAGGGAACTTCAGAGAAGGAAGCTGTGGCTTCTGAGAGTTTCACGACTTGCCCAAAATCACACAGTGGACCAGAAACAAGTTCAGTTCCCCTCTTAGAAAATCCTGCCTTTCATATGATTAAGTCCTTACAGTAACCGTACACACCAAGGACTATGGTTGGGTCCTTTGAAGAGAGCACCGGGGCTTGCCCTGAGCCATACAAAGAATAGGTGGCAAAACCAGCTGTGTTGAGCCTGGGGTCCTCCAAACACAGGCAGAGCCCAGAGGGGCCTTGACAGAGAAGCAGGTGCAGGATGGAGGCAGACCCAGGGTATTGGCTTATGCAGACAAGAAAAGGCAAAGTGACTGAGCAGGTTGCATGGAGCCAGGATGTTTGGCCAAATGAAAAGGACTTTCCTTTTTGAAGAATGACTTGAATTCTGATGGGCCTGGGTTAAACTAATAGCTCCAACACTTAGGATTGTATTACCTTGGACAAGCTACTTAACCTCAGTTAGCCTGTGTTTCTCCATTCGTCAAATGGGCTTGTATTAATCCCACCAGCTTGGTGAGTGTTGCCCTGTCCCTTCTTGTCCTTTGCACTAAAGACCACAGTTAGACATGGAGAAAATAACTAAATCACCCACACGAACCATCTCACTCCATTCCAAACAATTTGCATTATTATTATTATACAAATAATTCAGTAGAGGCCACAGAGGTTGTGTGCTGCAGCCAATAAGAACAATAATGAGATTATTATATTCTAAATTACTTATTATTTTAGCATCTTTGGAAATCAGAATGCATCTCAGAGCTGACATATTCTTACAATTAAGTGGCAGACATTTTTTCTTTCTTGGTGCATAAAATAAGCAACACAGCTAACAACAGATGATACCTTAGATATGAGAAAATATGGTAATGACTATTAAAATTTTCTTACTTAATACTTTCTATGTGCCAGGTACTATGCTGAGTGTTTAATGGGCATCATCTGATTTTATGGTCCCTGAGATAAATCCAATTAGAGCCACTTCAGCAATTGATATGGTTTGGCTCTGTGTCCCCACCCAAATCTCATCTCGAATCATAATCCCCATGTGTCAAGGGAGGGACCTGGTGGGAGATGACTGGATCATGGGGGCAGTCTCCCCCATGTTGTTCTTGTGATAGTGAGTGAGTTCTCACAAGAGCTGATGGTTTTAAAGTGTGGCACTTCCTTGCTCTCTCTCTCTCTCTCTCATCTGCCACCGTGTGAGACATGCCTTGCTTCCCCTTTGTCTTCCGCCATGCTTGTAAGTTTCCTGAGGTCTCCCTAGCCATGCAGAACTGTGAGTCAATTAAACCTCTTTTCTTTATAAATTGCCCAGTCTCAAGTAGTTCTTTACAACTGTGTGAAAATGGACTACACCGATGAAGAAACTACATGACAAAATTATTAAGTAGCTTACACAAAGTCACATACCTAGTGTATCAGTCAGGATTGTTCAGAGAATCAGAACCAGATAGATAGATAGATCATAGATAGTGATTTTTACATATCTATCTATTTATAAATATATATATTAGGTATATATACGTATATACCTGTATTCGCCCATTCTCATGCTGCTAAAAAGAACTGCCCATGTCTGGATAAGTTATTTTTAAGAAGAGGTTTAACTGACTCACAGTTCTACAGGTCTGGGGAAGCTTCTGGAAACTTATAATCATGGTGGAAGGGGAAGCAAACATATCCTTCTTCACATGGCGACAAGAAGGAGAAGAATGAGAGACGAGCAAATGCGGAAGTCCCTTATAAACCAACAGATCTCATGAGAATTTACTCAGTATCACAAGAACAATAGCACAGGGGAAGCTGCCCCTATGATTCAATTACCTTCCACCAGGTCCCACCCACTACACGTGGAGCTTATAGGAACTAGAATTCAAGATGAGATTTGGGTGAGGACACAGCCAGACCATATCAATACCCCAAAATATGTACATAGATTTATTATCTATCAAGAGATTTGTTATATATAAAGAGATTTATTTTACATATAAAAAATATATACAGTATAAATTGTATATATACCTCTCCAGTTCCAAAAGCATGCTATATACTTTCTCTCACTCTCTCTCACTCTCCCTCTAGATCTTTCTAGATCTCTCTCTATAGATACATCTATAGATCTAGAGAAAGTGTGTGTGTGTGTGTGAGAGAGAGAGTATATAGCATGTTTTTGGAACTGGAGAGATAAATATCAGAAGAAACTATCAGAATAGTTGAAAGTGCTTGCTTTGTGGATCAGGAATCAAGAGAAGGAAGTTCAGACACAGGGCTTGTGTTTTTCACTATGAGCCATATAGAACAATTTGATTTTAAACTCCATGTGTGTATCACAACAATAAAAATTAGAGTTAAAAAAAAAAAAAGAAAACAAGTTTCCAGCACGATGACAATCCGGGGGACTGACCACCAGTTTACCTTCTCTAACTCTTCCTTCAAAATCTCTCTGCCCCAGTTTAACGAGCCTCTTCCACCCTGATGCCTCCCTCTTCTCACCTAGAGAATGGGACTGCAGAGCTGCCTGGAATGCCAGCAAGTTGACCCATGTGGCAAACTACTTTCTGATCTTTCTCTCCCTTACAGATCATCATAGTAAATATGTTGTGCCCTAATCAGACACGAAGGATATACAAAACCGGATATGATGTGGCCCCTGCTGGCGTCTCTAGGGACATCTCAAGCCACTCTCCCCAACCCTAACACTGGCCTGCCAAGCTCTTTCCCACCTCAGGGCCTTGGCAGGCTCTTCCCACTGCTTTGGACATCGTCCCCATTCCTGCATCCCCTGTAGCTGGTTCTGCCTCCTGCTGCAAATTTAATTTGCAGGTATGGCCTTCCTGCAGAGGTGTGGCCATCCCTAACCAAACTAATTAGGCCCTCATTCCATTTTCTCCTCTCCCTTCTCGAAACATAACAGTTACCACATTTTAAATGTGATACCAGTTTATTTGTTTGCCGTCTATTGTTACTCAATAGATTGTAAGTGCCATGTGGGAAAGGAGCAAGTTCATTTTATTTTTAAATTTTGCATAGCACCTGGCAAACAGCAGGCCCTCAACTGAATGAATGAGAGAAGAATGGTGGCAGCTAAATGTCACAAGAGGCCACTGTGTTTACACCAAGCCCCTATATGCCTCAGTTAGTTTTGACCAGGTCTCCACTTGACTGAGTCCCCAGGCATAAAAGTCTCTAGTTTAGGCATTAACATAGGAGCATGACATCAATTATTTGCAGTGTCCTGGAGTTCATACCAGTTAACACTTTATATACAGCACAGCTATGGTCTGATGCCTGTATCCTCCAAAAATCCATATGTTGAAATCCTAACTCACAAGGTGGCACTAGCAGGTGGAATCTTTGTGAAGTGACTAGGTCTTGAAGGTAGAGCCCTCAAGACTGGAATTAGCGCCCTTATAAACGACCCCAGAGAACTAGCTTGCCTCTTCGACCATGGGACACAGCAAGAAGGTGCTGTCTATGTATGAACTGGGAAGCAGGACCTCACCAGACACCAAGTTTGCCAGTGCCTTGACCTTGGACTTTCCAGCCTCCTGAACTGTGAGAAGTAAATGCCTGTTGTTTATAAGTCACCCAGCCTATGATATTTTGTCATAGCAGGGCCCACATGGACCAAAACAAGTACTCACTCTGGGCCAGATCCCATTCCAAGCAATTTACACATAGAAACTCACTGGATTCTCATCACAGCTCTACTAAGTGGGTGGAGTTTTTAATCCCCATTTTACAGATGAGAAAACTGACACAAGAGAGCCTAAGCAAGTTTCCCAATCCACGCAGTTGGTATGTCAGGATGCAGACCCAGGGACTAGTTCCGGAGTCTACAGTCAACCACTGCACGATGTCCATCAGAACAACAAAGTCAGGTACGAAACCGGATGTAGCTCGCCTTATGAAAAGCACTCACTGCCATTACAAGCCCTCACTATGTGCTAGACACACTCCTGGGCATTTTTCATATTTGTCTCCTTAGTGATTTAACACCGCCATCAGATCACACGATCATCCCCGCTTACAGCTGCCAAAATCCCTGGGGTCTGTCGGCAGGTGAGTTGAGAGCTGCCGTTTGAGCCCAGGATTCCCTGCCTCGAAAGCCCATATGCATTTTCTGCTGCTTCTTGTGCTTTTGTGCTGGAAGAACAGGAGTTGGAGGGTTGAGCGGAGTGAAAGAAAAAGAAAAATCAGCCGTGTCTCCTCTAAACATTTCTAATGGCAGGGAGTTAAGTAATGGAGTACATCCCACACATAATGATAGTCACTCTAGCTTGGAAGGGGAAAGCCATTATACCTCCTTCTAAGAATAGACGTCAGCATAATTGAAATGACAATTCTTGTAATCCTCAGGTAATGAAGATTATTTTGAAATGAAAATCTTTTTTTTTTTTTTTTATTTACCTACTTGCAAGGACATTTTTCTTTTCAGAGGAAGGTCGTTGAGGTCTCCCTTGACGGAAGCCCCACACTCTTTCTGAGCAGGTAGGTCCACCTTGAACGTCCAAGCTCTGACGCTGGGTGGCTTTGATTCAAAGTGTCCCGGGGTGTGGCTGGAGGGTGGATATAGGATTCGGAGCCATGCTGATAACATGCTGGTAACATGAAGTTTCCCAGGGACGAGGGACGAGGTGACCTACCGGGTCTCTCTCCATCAGCCTCAGAGCACACGGGGCTGGGCAGTAGTGGGCCAGGCAAGGAGAAGGAAATTCATCTCTGGAAACTGCCCTCCCGGAGGCCACCCGAAGTCAAAGACAAGAAGTGAAATTCAGAAGCCGCTCCAGGATCACACTGTCTGTCTCTGGATCTTAGGGAAAGAGCTGCCCCCCATAGTCTTACCTGTGAATCCACTCTATCTTCTTATCAGTTGTGTGGCTTGTATTCACCTTCCTGAAATTTCTTTCCCCTTCCCCTGACTAGAATTTTCTGCTTCTATCAATATCTGGGAACTCCTTGAGGGAAGGGGTCATACATTTTTCCCTTCTGTTACCGGCAGAATTGTGCCCCCACCAAAAAGACGTTAAAATCCTAACTCCCAGCGCCAGCGAATGTGACTGCATTTGTAAATGAGGTCCTTGCAGATGTAAATAGTTATGAGGCGGTCCTACTGGACTAGGCTAGGAGCTAATCCAATAGGACCGCTGTCAGAATAAAAGGGGTTATCTGGACACATTCGGGCACACGGGGAACACACTCTGTGAAGATCGGAGTTCTGCACCCACAAGCCAAGGAGCTACCAGCTCAGAGGGAGGCCTGGAACGGAGCCTCCCCAACGCCTTCAGAGGGAGCATGGCCCTGCCCACACCCTGACTCCGGCTTCCAGCCTGCAGCCCTGGGAGGCAGGACGTTTCTGCTGTTTAAGCTGCTCTTTTGCAGCCTTGTGTTATGGCAGGCCTGGGAAATTAATACAGTAGGTCATGTTATTTGTCTCAATCTCACAGTTGGAGAAGTTGAGGCTGAAAGAAAGGGAGCCACCCAAGATCTCATGGCAGGAAGAGAGTGGGACTGAACCCAGCTCAGGCTGACCCAGGGCCCCAGGGACCCGAGGCTGTGGGAACCTGGTTTCCGGCTAGGACTTCGTGAAGGGCCTCAGGGCCACAGCTCAGAGACTCCCTGCAGCTGAGCCACTCCAGGGGAGAAGAGGCCGTGGAGCTGCTGGCCTCTCTGATGGGTGGGAAATAAGCCTCAGGGCCAGCCTCACCCTTCCCATGATCCTGTGCTCTTCGCCTGCCTTGCTCAGGAAAGCTAGGGCCCATCTTTTAACTCCTCCTGTTAGACCAGTCCCTGTTAGAAACATGAACCCAAATGTGGGACTTTCCAGTCTTTGCGGGACACTTCAGGGTCTGCTAAGAACCAGGCCCTCTCTGCAGTCACACACAGCAGCAAGGCCAGCAAGATCTGGGGGCGGGTTTTCTTCCACGTGGTTGAAAACAGTTCCATCCCAGTGGCTGGGGCAGCCAGGGCTAGGCGGAACTAGAGGACCTCTCTCCAAGACACAGATGAAGGGCTGGGAGAACCCATTCCAAGGACCGTAAAGTCCTATCCAGACATTGGTGCCTGCCTTGGCTTTAAAACAGCCTCCTCCTTGTCACCTGTGCATCTTACTTGCACAAACAGCACCATGGATGCAACATGTCCCCACCCCTTGCACACCAGCCCTGCACACTCCGCCCACATCTCTATACCATCCTGAAGAGATGTCATCTCGTCCTCTCATGGTTCCCAGCTGAGCCAAGTCACAATGGTGTTCAGAAGGCAGTTCTGGCCTCATAAGGAGAAAGGAGACACTTGGTGGGGTAGAATGAGCACAGGGCAGGCAGCCCAGCAAGTCACGTTCCCATCCCGTCCCCACCTGCCACGATTTAGCTCTGTGGGCCTTGCCTCCATCCCACCTCTTCTTCTGACCAACATCTAAACCTCCTTCAAGATTTAGCTCAAGCCTTGCCCTTGCAAAACCTTCCAGGCCTCGCCACCATGCACAGCCTGGGCAAGCTGCCCACAGGACCCCCGTGCCCTTGACACACTTACCCCCTGTATTATCAATGTCTCGGTGCTGTTTGCCAGCCTGACTGTGGGCTGCTGAGTTGGGGGGTGGGGGCACTACAAAGTGCCAGTCTATGCTGATGTATTAGAAGTGACCAGAGGGGCAGTCCACGAGCTGGCAGAGGACTTTGCCTGCATGGTGGCCTGAACTCCATCCCTCGTTATTTGGTACTTGGGTAGGGTTGGGCAGGACCTGGGAGAGTCACATTATAATTGGGGGCACTGGCCATGGGGCCAGGCTGCCTAGGTTCAAACTGTGGCTCTGCTACTTATTCGTTCTGCAGAATCTTGAATATGCTGCTTAAATGCCCTGTGCCTCAGCTTCCTCGTCCATCAAATGGGGAGAATACAAGTGACTCTTACGGCCATTATGTGGGTCAAATCCACATAAAGCACTTGGAAAAAGGTCAGGCACACAGTGAGTGCTCAGTAAATGGCAACTTTTCTTCTCATTATTGACCCATCTCTCTTTCCAACATCTGGTACATGAGTCAAAGGCAAATGATCTTATCACAGCAGAAGAGTCCCCTTATTTATAAAACAGGGGGATTAAATGAACTGATCATCAACTTCTGTCCCACTCTATGTTTTCTGATTTGGAGGTGTATTTCAGGCTGCCATGGAAAGTCCTCCCCCAGTCCCCAGGATTGTCCCCTTCCAGCACCAAACCAACATACCAACATGCAGAGGCAGGGAGGCCACAGTGCAGGAAGGGACAACTCCTGCCAGCAGACAAGCAGAAGCATTTGTGCTGAGGTTTACAACTGTTCTTAGAAACCTTGTAGGCTGGTCTGTTTCACTACATCCAGGTAGGCATTTTATTTATGCCCAGAAAGCCGAATGATGACAATTAGTTTCTAGTTCTGTAACACTGTCCCCTTCAACCAGTCAGGTCCCATCCTCCCTGCTCATTAGGGTGAAACTCTTGTTAGTGGCTTTGCAAGTTGGGGGACGGGAAATCATCAGAAGCGGGTGGGTGGGCTCCTGCAAGTGTAGACATCTCACTTCCTCTCAAGGCAGCCCACGGCCCCCTCCTCTCCACCTCCCTCATGCCAAGCTTACTTCCTATCCCTGGGCAGGTGGGGCAAATGCTTATCATCTGCCTAATTGTGGAACATGATAATATGCTAGATTTCAAAATAATTAGGCTGATGGTAATGAGGGTTTGATGGTTTCTGTGCAATTAGACGGATGGACACAAACACTTTGTTTTTAACCTATGCTGGGGCTAATGACCTCAAGTGGGAATATGGCAGTGCTGCATTTTAAAAGGAGAAAAAAAATACCCTGGGAACCTCAGAGAAAATAAATCACAGGGTGGGCTCCTTCCCACAGATTCGTTGCTCTGGATACCTGACCAGATGTTCCCTAGACATCGATAATGAGGGATTTCAGGCCAAGGGGGACTTGGCGTCAGAGGAGCTAGCTCACTCTGGGTTTGAATCCTTTCTGCTGCACATATTGACTCTGCAACATGGCCCACGCCACTTATCCTTGCAGAGTTTCAGGTTTTCATCCATAAAATGGGGATGATAATATCTACTGTGCAGGGCTCTTGTGAGTTCCTGGCAGCCAGTAAATGTGTGATAAAGATTTGGTGGAGGCCGGGCACGGTGGCTCACGCCTGTAATCCCAGCACTCTGGCGGGACGAGGTGGGCAGATCATGAGGTTGAGAGTTTGAGACGAGCCTGGCCAACATGCTGAAACTCCGTCTCTACTAAAGATACAAAAAATTAGCTGGGCGTTGTGGCACACACCTAAAATCCCAGCTACTCGGGAGGCTGAGGCAGGAGAATCACTTGAACCGGAGAGACGGAGGTTGCAGTGAGCTGAGATTGTGCCATTGCATTCCAAGCTGGGTGACAGGATAAGACTCTCTCAAAAAAAAAAAAAAAAAAAAAAAAAAAAACGTGGAATAGGGGGAACAGGGCAAGCTCAGAGCAGAAGAATCAAGAAGCCAGAGCATGGCAGAGGCCTGATATGGGCAGTGAGACCTTTTCAACGGCCGAGTAGAATTGGCATCGTCAAAGGTTCAGGTAACATTGACTGTTTAGAAATTCCCTCAAAAAAAAAAAGAAAAAACAATAAAGAAAGACAAAACCAGAAGAAAACAAACAAACAAAAAAACAAAAAAAACATAAACAACCAGCTTAATTGAGGCTTAGATTACAGTCACAGTTCCACCATTACAGAGCCATGGGTCTTGAGAAAACTCCCTTCCTCTCTGTGAGCCTCAGTTGCCCTGTGCAGTCAGGTGAAGGCTATCTCCACCTCACCTGTCAGTACATGGGGATCAAGGTCTGCAAGGTCACACTAGAGGGTAGGGCCCTAGAAACCCCATGAATGCACCAGAGCCATCAGACAATATGGCAGTTATGAGTGGGTACCCACAGACTGTTACCTTCAAGGCAGGTGTCAGAGCAGGTTGGGAGAAAATGACCACAGGGCATGGGCAGGTGGACAGTATTGGGTAGGGGGGCGGGTTATTCACCCAACACACATCTTCTGGGCTGTTGGTCTATTCAGACCCAGGGTTCGTGCTTGAAAGACAGAAATAAATAACGTTCAGCTCCTGCCAGGTGAGTTGTCACAGCACAAAGTGACAGGCCATTTAAGTGAAATTTGGAGGGGGCATAAGGGACAGAATGACTAACTCTGCCTGGACAAGCCAGAGAGGGCTTCCTAGAAAGACTCAGGCTGGGCCTTGAAGGATGAATTGATGTGGCCTGGCACCAGGCTCGGGGAGTCAAGATTAAAATTCCAATGTACCGTCTATGTGAGTGACCCAGGGAAATACATTTCTCCTTAATTCCTGGAGAGAAAACTAAAAACTTTCCTGACAACTGCAATGACATGAAAAGTCAGTTTTCTCTGCCTCAGTTTTGTATGGCTAGGCTGCTCCTGCAACCTCTACCAAGTTGTCTGCCTGTCCTCACTCTCCTTCACTGCCACTCTGTCACCAGGCTGGAAATTCCTGGGAATGTCTGGTCAGGAGTCACCAACACCAAAACAGAAGGCATAGCACCCGAGGGCGGTGGTTGGTCAGCACCAGGGACAGAGACACGGCTGTCCCATGTGTCAGTCACCCAGCATGCAGCTCTTACCTAGATCCCCACTAGGGCTTTTATGACCTGTCCCCCAATCCATATTCAGGGCCACTTTCTCCTCTTGTGACATTTTGTGGCACTATTAGCAAACCAGGTGCCAAGTTTTGCTGGATTCAATTCAGTGTTTCAGCACTGCACTTGGAGACTTTTTCCAGGTGCCATTTTCCTCCAAACTGACGCCAGGTATTCTGACACCCTCTGTGAGTGTGGGAGTGGGAGGCTGGAGCCCACTGGGCTCTGATCCTCGGGCCAGAGAGAGAAGAAGGGCAGATGTTTAATTGAAGGCAAGGTTCTCAGGACTCCCATGGGCCTCACCTGAGTCCTAGGCTGATGCTTCCTGTAATCCCCCCTTATAGGAGAGAAGCCCACGGGGCCTTGCTCAGGTCAGCTCTGACTCCTCTCTGGCCCTGGGGAGCTACCACACTCCCCGCAGGAAGCTAGTCCAAATAGCAGAAAGAAGGAGGATCCACTCACATTTCATTTAATGGGAGCGAGGGGAATCCTGGTGATGATGAAAAGTGTCCATCAGTCTAGTCCAGTCCGCCAGACCAAAAGTCACAGCCTGTGGTGCTCAGCCTGTTGGTGCCACTTTCCTGGTTATCCACTGTCACTCCATGAGCCACACCAAACAAAGGCTTATGCACTGGGCTCGTGACACCTGCCTGTCTCTCAGAGTGGCTGGGCAGATCATGGAACCTTACTGGCCCTCCACCCACACTTCTCCATCCCTGTACGCCCTGCTGGACAGAGCAGCCTCATGACATTCCTGAAGTGTCCACTCATTTTTAATTTGGGGCACTTTGCTTTGCTGTCAGTAATTACTCAGTGCATGTTAGCCACTCGTATTGTCATTAGAGCACCTGCTATGTACCATGCGCTGTGCTAGACATTGGAACTTTAATGGTGGACACACTGTCAGCCATCGAATGCCTATATTTTATGATAAGTATCTGCTGACCCATGGTTTCACCCAATAGACTGTGGCTTCTCAATGTGCCAGCACCATGGTGCAGCACCACAGCTCACTCACAGGAGGCGCTCCATCTTAGCCAAGTGAATAAAGACAATGGAAAATATTGTGAAAATATTGTAAAGTGCCAAAAGAACGTGAATTGTTATTAACAGCAGAAACACTAAATGTCCTAGCCATTCTGCCACAGATATGAAAATCAGAAGAAACAGAAAGACGGAAGATCTACTTATGTTTCAGTGAATGCAGTGGTGCCCAACCTTTTTGGCACCAGGGAACAGTTTCGTGGAAGACAATTTTTCCATGGACCAGCGGGATAAGGGTGGGGGGGAAGGTTTCAGGATGAAACTGTTCCACTTCAAATTATCAGGCATTAGTTAGATTCTTTAAAGGAGCATGCAACCTAGATCCCTCACATGCACAGTTCACAATAGGGTTTGTGCTCCTATGAGAATCTTTTTTTTTTTTTTTTTTTTTTTTTAGATGGAGCCTCTCACTGTCATTCAGGCTGGAGTGCAATGGCACGATCTCGGCTCACTGCAACCTCTGCCTCCCAGGTACAGGTGATTCTCCTGCCTCAGCCTCCCCAGTAGCTGGGATTACAGGCACCTGCCACCATGCCCGGCTAATTTTTTGCATTTTTAGTAGAGACAGGGTTTCACTACGTTGGCCAGGCTGATCTTGAACTCCTGACCTTGTGATCCACCCACCTTGGCCTCCCAAAGTGCTGGGATTACAGGCGTGAGCCACCGCGCCTGGCCAGCTCCTATGAGAATCTTCTGCCGCCGCTGATCTGACAGGAGGCGAAGCTCAGGCGTTAATCGCCTGCCGCTCACCTCCTGCTGTGCAGCCCGGTTCCTAACAGGGCATCCACCAGTACCAGTCCATGGCCCAGGAGTTGGGGACCCCCCGAGTTAACGGAAGCCAGGGGAAATCCTGGTAATGATGAAAAGTGTAATCCAATAAGATTGTAAGGGTTGTGGGAGCTCAGAGAAGGAAGAGGTCCTTTTTTAGCTGGGGTGGTCAGAGCCTCTTACGGTAGAGTAGGTATTTCAGCTTGGACATGGAGAGATGGGCCAGAGGGGTCATGGCATGGGCAGGGCTGAAGGAACAGATGAGAGGCAAGGACTGGTTGGGTTTGCCCAGATCAGCAGGCATTGGGTCCACTACATCAGATCTTCAACAGAGTTTCCCAGGCCCTTCCGGAATCAGGAGCTATAAAGGAACCCAGGAATCTCTCTTTAACCAGTTCCTGAACAAGATTCAGGTGCAGAAGCAGAGCTCTGGGTGGACTCACAAGTTCCAAATGGGGAGGGAGGATGAGGTTATAGGCAAAGGACAGACCACAATGGCCCTTGGATGATGAACTTTAATCTGAATGGAGCCACAGAATGCTTTAGAGTAGAAAAGTGGCACCATCATCGCTGTGAATGTAAGATGAAAGATAGATTTGGGAAGGAGAGAAACTGGAGGCAAGAAGCCCTCCTGGGAAACTGTTGGAATCATCCGGGCATCCAGTAATGACAGCCTAAACCAGAGTGGAGGTAGCAGTGATAGAAAGAGGGGGATGGAACTGACGAATATGAGGGAATAGAATTGACAGGACTCGACAACTGATTGGATGTGGGGGAATGATGCCAGTCAAAGATGACTTATTCAAGATGCCTTTGGTGTTTTTAATATAAAATATAAATATGAACACACATGATCATATATTCTTTAATACTTATCTGATTTGAAGAAATAGCCCCCTATCTCTCAGCTCCCAAAGACTTAGGATGGCTCAAGACAATCTTAATAATGATGTATTTTACAGTATATGAACTTTGCCATCTGTGGTAGAGGCATCAAAAAGTCAATATGAGTAAATTGACAAGCCTGTCAATGAATGAAATTAATTTTCTTTTTCTGCTGCATCGCTAAACATAATTTCAGAATGTCATGGTAATATTCACTGTCCATTATCATGGCTGTGCGACAGAGACAGTCAAGTTAAAATATGCAAAGAAATGGCTATATCATAGCATCTAATGCACAGGAAGCACACGCACCCACTGAAACAGGCATTTGCTCCAGCGAGTACACAGCCCCTAATATCTTGTCTCAGAATTTGTCAGATTTGCAGCTGAGAGACCTCTGCCCTTTGAACGTGAGAAAATGGATTTTAACATGTTGCCCAGTTTTAACCTACACCGAAGTGTTCTCTAGTAGAACAGATGGTCAGGCCTAGGATGAGACCTTAGGGATCAGAAAGTCTAGCCTCCTGGTTTGAAAAACAGGGAGAAGGAGGCTTACAGAGGATGCCACACAGCAGAGCCGGGATTTGAACCCAGGCTTCCCAATTCTGGAATCCAGTCAGCATCAGCAGGCCCTTCTGCTGAGGAGGAGATGGGAGAAGGGCTGCCTGGAGGGTGCGGCCACTATCTCTGGAAAGAAAGCAGAGATCAGCTTGATGAGCTCGGAAGAACATGTGGGCAAGAATGCCAGCTTGTTGGTGCAGTCAACCAGTCACTGAGCAGGTGCTAGGGACAAACAGTGGTTTAAGCTTTGGGGGCTCAGCAGAGAACCAAACACACAAAGCCTCTGCCCTCACAGAGTTTACAGTCCAGTGGGGGGAGACCAAAGTGTGTAGTGAGTAAGTAAATAATCAAGGAAAATCTGGACTGTGATGAATACTCTGAAGGAAATGAACAGGGTGACAAGGGAGAAGGGAGCTGGGAGGTGACCTAGTGTGGATGAAAGGGACCTCCCTGAGGAAGGGACTCCCAGTGTCTGGTCCTCTGAGCTACTCTTTGCAAAGAAACAGAAAAGGAACAACAGGGGCCATTTCAGCTGCTTCTTGTGTCCCCTTTGCAGAATATGAGCTTTTTTAGACCTCTCAACAGCCCAACAGGGTACGTCCTGCTGTCCCCACGGTACTGACAAGGCCACTGAGGCTCAGAAGACCCGTAACAGTCCAGGAAGTGGGTACAGGACCCACACCCCGTCCGTCTGAGCCCAAAGCCTCCGCCCTTAACGCTGCGTCACATGCAGTTTTGTTCAGTTCAGCATCTCTCGTTTGGGTTCTGCTTCTCTCTCTACTTGGAACTTTCCAGAAGGCAGGCCTCCTAAAACCTGTCACAGCTACGAGGCAAGGGTTGATGGGTTCCCTCAGGAGCCCACGTTGTATCAGAATCAATGTAGGCTGCAGAACCTGGCAAAAGCCACCATGGTGGCCTCGCGATGTCATGAAAATAAGGCTGAGGGTCAAGGCTTCGGTAAACCAGGGGCCCCTGCTGGGCCTCACTTCCATCACCTCTAAAATGGGAATAAAAACACACGCTGCCTACACCGCAGGCTCTTGGGACAATGGAATGAATGGGAAAGCGAATGAAAAATGTCAGTTTACACATCGCCTTCACCACAGCACACTCGTGGGGGCCAGTTTGCATCAAGCACCTGCAAATATACCAAGAACTTTACTGCATCAGTGTCATCAGTGTCTTTATTCTGAAGATGGCCAAGTGGAGACTCGGAACAGTTAATTGATTCATCAGTGCTACAGGGAAAGCTAGAAATCGGGTCCTTCTGAAGTTAAAGCCCACGCTCCACCACCCTAGGGAGAAATAACTTCATCCTTGTCCAAGGCAAACACTCTCCATGCCACCTCTCTGCTGTAGCCGCTCACAGGGGGTGGAGTCACAGAGACTTCCCATGGGGGCTTCCTCGGGGTGCCCGAGCAGAACAAAGAGGGGCAGTCGCTGAAGAATGGACCCTTTAGATGATGCACTTTATTCTAGAACTGGAATCCCACAGCTTCACACGCCCAGACAGAGAGAGTTCCCCGGTTCTGGGCCACACCTAAATGGCTTTTTCTTTCCTTACCGACAGAGGAAATTGCCTCGTGAAAGCCAGTGGCCTTTTTTATTTTCTCTCAATGGTTGGAAGGGTTTTTTGCCTTCCAGTTGACAACGTGGATGACAAAGATGGATTTTCTGAGCAAATATTTGTGTTGTTTGTGACCGTGTTTGTGCGGCACAGAGCAGGCAGCTGGATAATGGAGCCCCTCTGGGAGAGGAGCTGAGGACCGAGTTTTTTTGCACCTTGGTGCTTTTGGGCCATGCCACTAATTGGAACTTACTGTCCCATTAATGAGTTTTCTCTCCAGAGATTCGTATGACCACTTCGACTCTAAAGTCCCTGCCTAATGGACTACTGAACAACAGAGAGCGCACACAGCTTCGTCTCAGGACTCCCTGTTCAACATACAGCAGTCCCCAATTAATCCCGGGCTTAAAAACCAGAGTGGCAAAGTGACTCCCAGGCCAGCCCCTGGAAAAAGGCCTAAATTCGTATGATGTAATTGCTCTCCCGCCCTGAAAAAGGCCAGCGTGGCCACCATCTGAGCAGTGGACGCCAGGCCCCTCAGTGGCCAAGAATCAATTTTTATCCTCAGCATGCCACACTTCCATTTCTACCCCCTAGGAGCCTGATGATGACCCCAGTGAGTGAGGCTCACAGGACCAGAGACTTCAAGCAGCTGCCTGGAAAATGTGTCTATGATAAAAGTGGGGACAGCCAGAAAGGTCAGTCTCCAAGATGCCCAAGGGGGAGGCAGGCAAACATGCTCTTCCCAGCTGGAATGGGACAAGGATTTCTTCTCCAGAAACACAGTTTCACCTTGACTATAGCCTGCTAAGATGTGCAACACCTCCTATTCTACATAAAATGTAAATCTGATTGCCGATGGCCCCTCCCTGCTCACAATCCTTCAATGGCTCCCTGTTACCCTCTGAGTAAAATCCAAGCTTCTTAGGGTGTAAGACAAGGCCTCAGTCTGCACCTCCAGTCTTACCTCCCTCCCCCATGTGCCTCCTCAGACTTGATCCCTAGAAATACCCAGGTGCTATGGGTTAGGGTTAGGGTCCATGTGCCTTTGTTGTTTTGCACCCTGAGCCCTACTGCAGCTCCACCCCCTTCCCAAAAGTCCTTCTGCCCCCTCCTTTCTGTCTTCCAGGCCTCACTGCAGATTTATTCCCGTGCAGAAAACTCCAGTTGGGACCTCCACACATCCCCATGGTTCTTATTGAAGTTTCCTCGCTCTGTTCCCACAACAGCCTAGGTTGACCACAAACACAGCATTCATTGCAGAGACCTGAAATTATTTGTTTGGGTGTCTTTCCTGGCTAGACCAGGGTTTTCCACCTTTGGCACTACCGATGTTCGGGGCCCATTAGTTGTTTGTTGTGAAGAGACTTTCTGTGCATTGTAACAACTAAACATTTCTCCAGACATTGCCAGAGGTGCCCGAGAGTGCAGAACGGCCCCTGGTTAAGCACGCCTGGGGCAGACCCTAAGCTCCTGAGGGTGCACAGAGCAAGAGCCCATGGGGGTCACAGATTCCTGAGAATGATCCCCACTGCCCTCCTCCTCAGCTGAGGTGTCCAGGAGCAAGGTGCCTCCCCTCCCTAAACCTCAGTGTCCTCACCTATAGAATGGGGATAATGACATGTGGCTTAGGGCTGCTGAGAGTAGCAGCCACGGGTAATGCTGACAGTCAATAGGCATTGCTCTATCATGCAACTGCACGTCTTACTTTTTTTTTTTTTTTGGCTTTTGAGACAGAGTCTTGCTCTGTCACCCAGGCTGGAGTGTAGTGGCACGATCTTGGCTCACTGCAACCTCCACCTCCTGGGTTCAAGCAATTCTCTTGCCTCAGCCTCCCCAGTAGCTGGGATTACAGACTTGCACCACCACGCTCAGCTAATTTTTGTATTTTTAGTAGAGACAGGGTTTTGCCATGTTGGCCAGGCTGGTCTTGAATCCTGACCTCAAGTAATCCACCCCCGCTCGGCCACCCAAAGTGCTGGGATTACAGATGTCTTACTTTAAATACGCAGGAAAGTATTAGTGCTAGATTCAGATTCACCCGACCCTTGTTGAGCCCTGCCATGTCTCAGACTCTTTTTCATGAGCGTCATCCATTCAATGCTCACCATGATTACTATCAACATTTCACAGGTAAGGAAACTGAGGCCCTGGGATCAGCTGACTCACCCGAGACCTAAGTAGTCATCTGTTGAAGCTCAGGTTGGAACCCCATCTTCCAGATCCCAGACTGCCGGGGTCTCTTTCCTTTCCAGAACTTGGCAGATGCCCTCCTTCTTATGCCCAGCTCTCATCCCACCTTGTCTGGTGGCTCCTGTCCATCCCCAGGCCATGTCTTCATACCAGTTCCTGCAGGAGTCTGTGCCCATGGCACCTGCATTTCTCATGATCCTGTCCCCCATCCCTACTAAGCCATAACCTCCAGGAGGGCTGAGATAGAGACGAGTTTCGCCAGTTTGTCCAGAGCCTGGCGCAGCACTGACACTAACCGTGTATTGAATGCATGAATGAGTGAGTACTGAATAAAGAAAGGTAAGCTAATGGGACTGAACTCTAACCAGGACCACGGCACCCAGCATGCCAGACAGAGGCTCCTCGGCTCTCAGAAGGTCTTTTCTATGCAGGTTATTCCAACCTCTTCCAGAGACACTGCATACTTACAGAAGCCCAGCACACAACATTAACGGGGGTGATTACATAGCAGCAACACTCAAAGCTGCATTTCTGTAGAAGTGAGACTCAAGCACAGTGATGCATGGTCAAGCAGAGGCTGAGGCAAAGCCGTCATAGCCCAGAGGTCAGTGGATGTGGAGGGACTTCACCTGAATGTTTGGGCCCCTGACTTCGTCCAGTTCCTCCACTTCCCCATGCACTCTGAACACCAGCTCTCCTACTGTTCCAGCGTCCCCCAGACACCGCCGGGCCCTGACCGCTGCTTTCAAACCACTTGTGTGCTTCTCCCTGTGGTTTCAGCCTCCGCCTAGATGTGGCGTTCCCGGAAGGCCGTCCTTCCCTCCCTCTTGGACAAGCTCCCATCTTGCCTGCATTTCGGCAGCACCCTTCTCCAGCTGCATCCCTATCAAAACCCATCAAACCTGGCTGGGCGCGCCCACCGCCCAGGTGGTGGCACATGCCTGTAATCCCAACACTTTGGGAGGCTGAGGCGGGTTGATCACCTGAGGTCAGGGGTTGGCGATCAGCCTAACACGGTGAAACCCCGTCTCTACTACATACAAAAACATTAGCCGGGTGTGGTGGCGCATGCCTGTAATTCGAGCTACTTAGGAGGCTGAGACAGGAGAATCGCTTGTACCTGGGAGGCAGCGGTTGCAGTGAGCCGAGATCGCGCCATTGCACTCCAGCCTGGGCAACAAGAGCGAAATTCTGTCTCAAAAAACAAAGAACAAACAAACAAAACCATCAATGCTTAGCTCTTCCGCTGCAGCACCCCAGTGCCTGGCACGTCACAGGTGCTCAGTAAACTCGTCCAAGATGAAGGAATGAATGCATTTTGCACAGGTACTCACTTCTGGGATGTGGTGGCCTGGTGCCCCTGGACGCTGTCTCTGTAAGTCCCCTGCTTATTCCATAATCACCAGGCAACCCGGCGATGAGGACTCCACATCTCTCATGAGGCCCACCCATAGGAGAGAACATCTCTGTCACAACTCAGGAATTCTGAACGACACACTGTTTATAATTCTCACTGGGATTGAGCACATTGATTCTGGCTTCATTAAAATAAAATCAAGTACCATGGTGACTCCTTGCAGGCAATTGCCCACACATGTTTGCCCACTACCACCCCCTCTCCCAGGACAAACATTGAAACGGTCCCCCCTTTGTCTCCTTCCGCCCCCCAAAATAGAAGGGGGTGTGGAGAGAAGAGAGGAAAAACCGACAGTAATCTTGCATCTGTCTCATCTCTTTGAAAAAGAAAAGCAGTATTTACTGAAAAATATTGTACAAAAGAATCTCTCCCAACAAGAAAAAAGATGTAATCATCTATTTAGTGAAAAAAAAATGCAGTTTCTTAAAAACACAGCCATACTCTGCATATGGTCTGTTTAAATGCATTTTATTAAGAGTTATACCACTTAATGATGGCTTAAAGAATCGCTACATAAACAATACCATTTTAGCATAAGAGGGTTGGAATATTTCTAATTCAAGCCAGTAAAAACTCACTCTTCAGTGGTTTATGAAACTTGAATACATTGATGTGGCAGCACTCAATTAATGTCAGGCCGTATGGATTTCAATCTGGCTTGAAATATATTTAAACAAATGAAGTAGATACAAATGTTGGCTCTTCGGCCAGCCAGAGCTAAAAAATCCATTTTCTATCCCATTTATAATAAGAACTAATTTGAATGTAATTTATCTAAAGCACAATGTTTCCTAATTTTTACATGCAACCATTACTTACAGTTTAAGTAATAGTTATATCCGTGGATCTTAGTGCACTTAATTGAAAATGCATGTTATTAAAATCCAAGACGTAATCCTTCAAAAATAAAAGCATTATCCTAAAGAATAATTGAATACTCAGACTCAGAGCAAGGGGAGGGGGCGGCTAAAGCTTTATTTAAAAAAAAAAAAAACTCCCCTTTAAATACCACACTTCTCTCTCTTTACGTGGTATTAGAATTATGTCAGAGTGAAATTAGCCACTCTCGACCCGTTATTTCAATTCAGATTACAACTGCCTCTCATCCAAGTGTCAGACTTGGCACCAGAGTCAAATCCGTCTGCCGAGGAGTGACATGTCAAGGGTGACAGTGACAAATTGTCACTAAGTGAGGAATAACACATGACAGGGCATGTGTCCGTAATGAGGCATATGCATGCCAGTAAGCCTCGGGATGCGCGGGGCTGAGGGCGGAATGCTGGAAGCGCTCCGGATGCTGCGAGTTCTCATTAGGGCTCTGCACCTCCTTGGATGGGAGTTTCCATCATTAAAATAAATAAATAATAAATAAGCTCCTAAGTGAACAACACATGGATAAAGGCCTATTCTGGCATTTAAAAAAAAAAAAAAAAAGGAAAGAAAGAAAAAAAATAAAAAAGAAAGAAAAAAGAAATCCAAATGTTTGTAAATTTCTTCTTGCGGGCTTAAAATAAAATAAAGCTTTACTTCCTGACCTCATCTTCCATCTTCATGATTTGTTTCTTCCTTTCTTCCTTTAACTTCACCAAGATCAAGGAAACACAAACTCCAGAATGAAATAATTCTTTCTCTGTGTGTTTGTACAAATATTTCCATGAGCACTTTGAGAGACGGTCCCATTTGCCAAGCGGAGGCTGTCACAGAGACATTTCACAAAGGCACCCCACGAGTGAATTTCTCATTGGTCTCCAATGAAAATAATGGCATCTTCACCCCAAGCAAAGAGCCAGCAACTGGGAGGAGGGTGTACAGGCAGGTGAGATATACCATCATGAAAAATTAACTCAAGGCCACAAAATAGGAAGCATTCAGAAAGGAAGTTAGAATCACCAATTTTTTGTTTTGCTATGCTTTGTTTTGTTTCCTTTTGTTGTCTTTAATTTCCTCTATGGGACCTCTGGAATTGTTGCTTGTCCCAGTGAACAAAATATTTTTATACCCAAGTCACATGGATGCATAATGGAGTGCTGTTGGATTTTATTGGATAGATGGATAGCTGGATGGATGAATGGATGGATAGGTAGATGGATAGGGGAATGGATAGCTGGATAGATGGGTGAATGGATAGGTAGATGGATGGGGAATAGATAGGTAGATGGATGAAGGGATGGTTAGGTAGATGGATGGGGGATGCATAGGTCGATGGATGGGGGAATAACAGAAGAATAGGTGAAGGGATAGTTGGATGGATGGGTGAATGGATAGGGGGATGGATAGGGGGATGGATGGATGGATGGATGGATGGATGGATGGATGGATGGATACATGGATGGATGGATGGATGGATGGATGGATGGATGGATGGATGGATACATGGATGGATGGATGGATACATGGATGGGAGGATGGGTAGATGGATGGATAGGTGGAGGGATAGTTGGTTGGATAGGTGGATGGATAGATGGAGGGATAGTTAGATGGATAGGTGGATGGTTAGGGGAATGGATGGATGGATGGATGGATAAATGGATGGCTATGTAGATGGATAGGGGATGTTTGGGTAGATAGATTGGGGGATGAATAGATGGATGTACAGGTGGAGAAATGGATAGATGGGTGGATGGATAGGGGGATATATGGGAGAATTGGATGGATGGATAGATGAATGGATGGAAGGACAGATGAGCTCAGAGGTGAGTCAAAAAGTGATGATTCACAGGTATGGCTGGAGCAGGCCCTTTGGGGTATCAAATGTCTTGCTAAGAGTTTAGATTACGTTCAAGGTGGAGGGTTTGAAGTTGGGAATGACATGGCCAGGTCTGCATGGTAGAAAGATTGCTCTGGCTTCAGTGTGTGCAAGCAAAGTGGGCAGTGATAATAGAAGCAAGGTGATGAGAGAGGAGTCTGCTGCAAACTCCCACCTACGAAATAATACAGCCCAAGAGAAAGTGCTGGAAGAGATCAGGAGAAGTGAACAGGTTTAAGGGATGTTAGAAAGCAATAATCAACAGAAATTGGTTAACTGGCTGGATTTGTAAAGAGGAGAGAGAAATCCTAAATGATTCCCAGGTTTCTGGTAGAATAGTAGAACTACTGACTATGACAGCAACATAAAGAAAGAGCAGGTTTTAGAAGGCAGTGATAAACTGACCATTTGGAAAACGCTGAAATCTTGGGAAGGAATCTAGACTTGGGAGCCCTCAGCACATTGATGGGAATTCAAGCTGCAAGGGTAGAAGAGAGAACTCTGAAATCAAATACTTTATTTTAGCAAAATTGGAGCAGACTCAAGGGGCAACATTTACACATTTCTATAGCACATGTTTTTTACGTGCAAATCTACATCTTTTAAGTTTTAAACACTAGTTTGTAATCTGCTTCTTTTCTCAATAAAAATATCATGGACATTTTCATTTATCCTTTTTTTCCACATCATTTAAAGGCTGTTTCAATTTATGAATATGTCATAAATTACTGAATCTATCTCTTATGGCAGGCATTTATATTATTTCTAGGTTTTCACTATCATATGCATCTTCCTGTGATTTTGGTTCTAAATAACTGATCTTTGCAAGGGCTCCCAAGAATTTGACTGTGATCAAAGGGAGGGTGAAGAGGACAGGTGAGATGCCGAGAGCTAAGGTGCTCTCAGTGAACATGCTGGGAACAAGAGGTCCAGTGGTGAGAGGTAATTTAGGGATCACACACCATTTGGGGTGAAAGGAAAGATAAAGATATCCAAGGTGGCTCTTCTAAGAATTCCTGTCTGCCTCTGCAGCTCCACAAGCTTCATGGAGCCTCTCCAGGAAATTTCTTAATAAACTATTCATTTAAAAGTCACTTATTAAATTCAATGTCACAAACATCTATGTATTGCTTCTGACTGGCCTAGATAGACCAGTTGTAGTAAGCAACCTAAATATCTAGTGGCTTAACACAGCGGAGCTTACTTTTGCTCCTGCCAAACGTCACAATGTCCATTGTGAATCTACAGGAGACTCTGCTCCATAGCGTCCTTCAGAGATCCAGGCCGACAGATGCTCTACCAGTGAACAGTTTCACCATCTGGGAGATTCTGCCTCTTTAGTTGCAGTGGTAGAGGAAGGGAGATGAGAGAATCTCACATGGACTTTCCACTAACCCTGCCCAGAAGTCTCAGACATCATTCCTTCTCACAGTCCATGGGCTAGAACTGACCACAGGACCCAACCTACCTGCAAGGAAGCTGAGAAATGTGGGAAGGTGAATGGAATATTAAGTGAGTTTTCCTGTCTCTGCCTTAGATATAAACAGCATATCCAAGCTGCCCCAATCTGAGACAACAAAATAAGATCACTCTTCCATTAAATGCCCACTGTATAATGGCAAAAGATTAGAAACAGCCTAAATGTCTATCAATGGGAACTTATTAATTATGTCACATCTATCATAGAGTACATTTTAATCACAAAGAGAAGGCACTGATATGTTTCAAAAGAGAATGTATCAATATGAAATAATTTCAACATATATTATGAAATGAAATTATTACACAGAACAGAATGCACAGAATACTGCCACTGGGAAGAAGGGGATATATATACAGTCAATTGAATATTTGTGAAATGTCTCTGATAGGACACACAAGCAGCTGGTGACATTGGTTGTCTTTAGGCAGAGGAGGAATGGCTGAGGCATGGGAGTAGACAGGACAAGTTTCACTGCTATTCTTTCTATTTATTTATTTATTTATTTATTTATTTTACTTTTTTTAGATGGAGTCTCGCTCTGTCACCCAGGCTGGAGTGCAATGGCACGATCTTGGCTCACTGCAACCTCCACCTCCTGGGCTCAATTCTCCTGCCTCAGCCTCCCAAGTAGCTGGGATTACAGGCATGTGCCACCATGCCTGGATAATTTTTGTATTTTTAATAGAGACAGGGTTTCACTATGTTGGCCGGGCTGGTCTTGAACTCCTGACCTCAGGTGATCCACCCATCTTGTCCTCCCAAAGTGCTGGGATTAGAGGCATGAGCCACCATGCCCGACCTATTTATTTACTTATTTTGAGACATGGTCTCACTTTGTTACCCAGGCTGAAGTGCAGTGGTGTGGACATGGCTCACTGCAGCCTCAACCTCCTGTGCTCAAGCAATCCTCCCACCTCAGCCTCCTGAGTAGCTGAGACTACAGGCATGCACCACTACGCTTGGTTATTTTTTTTTTTTTAAACTGGGGTAATTTTTTTAAAATTTTTTTGTAGAGATGGCATCTCACCATCTTGCCCAGGCCAGTTTCAAACTCCTGGGCTCAAGTATCCTCCCCCTCTGCCTCCCAAAGTGCTAGGATTACACGTGTGAGACATCACTCAGGCCTTTCCTACCTTTTAAATGTTGAACTTTGACCTATTTTAAAAAATAAATGCATAACCTATTCAAAAAATACATAAAATTATTTTGTAAAAGCCTTCACTAATACTGACTTGGAGGTCCCCCCACACCCATGGAGAAACTTACACACACACCCCCCATGAGTGTGCCGGTGTTACTGAGAAGGTCCAGTCTCCCGCCTCTCTGGGCCTCCTATAAAGCCACTCTGTCAAAGGGGTGGCTGTGGCTGCCGTTAGCCCTAAGGAGGCCACTTTCCTCTGGGAAGAGCCTTTCCCCCATGGTGGCAGCTGCTAACACTGCCCTCTGGCCTCAGGGAGGGGCCCCTGCCCTGATTCTCTCAGACACAGCCGAGACCAGGCTTGCATATCTTTCCATTCATCAGGGAAACCTCAAGCCTGACAAAGCAGACAGGACATCTGCTTCTGGATAGGGGGACCCAGAGGCCACAGACCCTGCTGAATGCTGCTCCCACTTTCCAGCCCCGGGGGCCACTCAAGCCACACCATGGGAGCCACCTCCAAGTCCAGGCCCCACATCCCACGAGGCCCAGAGAGAGAAAGCCCCCTCCTAGCCTGAATTTCCTGTCCAAGGGTAGGCCTGTCTGTGGGTCAACTAACAGTGAGAATAGCTGCTCCCAAGGAGGCATAGCCTTGCCCTCTGACTCCCGTAGGACAGGAGCCCCAGAATCCACGGGCCCAGCCTCAGGACTTGGGCAGGTGCGCAAATGCATGAAGACTTGCATGTGAGGGTCTCCCACCCAAGCAGTGGTGCAGTGGGGAGGAAGCCAACGCACAGAACATCCAGGGCAGTGTGCGGAATACTGTGCCAAGCTCAGCCCTGGCAGGGGTGAGATTCCAGCCGAGAGAGAGGTTCATGAAGGCTCCAGTCCACTAATTAATTTCAAGTGTTTGGGGAAATCACAGAAAATTTGCTAAAGACAAATCCCAGACCTCCAATTGACCAACTGCTCCCCCTGCTCCTCTCCACTGAAGTATAGTTCTCATGCAAATGTGTCCCCAGCCAGCCCAGCTCCTTCTGTCAGGCCCCTTCCCTGCCACCAGCCCTCCCCAGGAGGTCATCCAGCAGCTCCAGGGAGGTTTCAGACATTAAAATCATGGTGGCCCCAGGCTGCCATTCCTCACCTCGGCAACAAGTGAGTCTTCAGAGGTTACAGATTTCTTTTTTTTTTAAGATAGAGTCTTGCTCTTGTCACTCAGGTTGGAGTGCAATGGCGTGATTTCAGCTCACTGCAACCTCCGCTTCCCAAGTTCAAGCGATTCTCCTGCCTCAGCCTCCCAAGTAGCTGGGATTACAGGTGCCCACCACCACACCCAGCTAATCTTTGTATTTTTAGTAGAGATGGGGTTTCACCATGTTGGCCAGGCTGGTCTCAAACTCCTGACCTCAGGTGATCCACCCACCTCGGTCTCCCAAAGTGCTGGGATTGCAGGCGTGAGCCACCATGGTTGGGCACGGTGGCTCATGCCTCTAATCCCAGCACTTTGGGAGGGCAAGGTGGGTGGATCACCTGAGGTCAGGAGTTCAAGACCAGCCCGGCCAACACAGTGAAACCCTGTCTCTATTAAAAATACAATTTCAATTGTGTTACGGTATGGACTTGGTCTGGCCGCTGAGACCTCAGAATGATCACAGAGGTCCCAATCCAGAGATTCCAGGGGCAGGAAGCTAATGCTGACTATGCCCTGGGCACTGGGAAAGAGCAGTGAACATGACAAAGTAGCTCTGTCCTGCAGCTCCTGTTGAAGACACCCACGTAGAGCAAGAAGGATAAAGAAAATGATTACAAACCAGGATACATAACACCCTAGAGTACAGATGACCAGAGCTGACTGGGGACAGCATGGACAGAGCCTGAGCCCCCAGGGAGGAGGGGACCAGTGTGGACACAGCCTGAGCCCCTGAGGGGAGGGGACCAGTGTGGACACAGCCTGAGCCTCTGGGGGGAGGGGACCAGTGTAGACAGAGCCTGAGTCTCTGAGGGGAAGTGACTGAGGGCAGAAGGTAAGGAGGAGGAGAAGGGCTTGGGTGCAGGGAGGGTAGGTAGTTATTCAGGCAAAGGGAGGAGTGCGTTTTACATGGGCCACAGAGGAAAATGAGCTGGGCATGTTACCACTAGGGAACGTATCCAAGTCACACAGCACCAAATTACGTTAGTGGCAGTGAATCCATACGGGTCTGCAGCCACTTCAATTCTTAACTCCTCAAAAGAAAGAATTCCGCTGAGGCAAGTTTTAGAGCAGGAGTGAAAGTTTATCAAAAAGTTTTAGGGCAGGAATGAAAGGAAGTAAAGCACACTTGGAAGAGGTTCCAGCAGGCGACTGAAGAGAGTCAAGCGCATAATCTGATCTTTGGCTTGGGTTTTATATGTTGGCATGCTTCTGGGAGGTTGCGTTCCTTCTCCCCTGATTCTCTCCTTGGGGTGAGCTGTCTGCACGCACAGCGGCCTGCCAGCGCTCGGGAGGGGCTGCATGCGCAGTGTGTTTACTCAAGTTGTGCACATGCTCACTTGAGGCATTTTTCTTTCACCGGCTGAGTGTTTAATCCGCCATTTTGCCTGTTAGTGCACATGCTTGAGCCCACTCACCCAACTCCTGAGATCTTATTGGGAAGCTGCTGATCACCAGTTTCAGGTGTTCCTGTCTATTGGGAGACCTTTCCCTGGCACTGGCTGCAACCAATTATTATTTTATAGAGACAGTTCTAACAACCTCCTGACCATCACCTGACGGTTGCCTGACATTCCTGGTGAGGGGCGCCTCTCCTGCTCTGCTCATCACATCTGCCTGACTGCCGCCTGTAACAAGCATATTTCAGAAACTGAAAAAAAACAGCGCACAATGCAGTGGGGGGAGGGAGGGTGCAGAGTGAGCCAGAAGGAGAGAGGAAACCAAGGAGGGAGAAGCAGATCATGCTGCCCCCTGGGTGTGCTTTTACCCTAAGGGCTCAGGATGGGAAGCCATCAGAGGGGTTTAGCAGAGGGACTGCCTGATCATTGGGACAAGTGTGGGAAGAATGAAGTCAAAAACTTCCAATCATCATAATATGAAAAGACAAACCACAGGTTGGGAGAAGGTGTTTCCCATTTATATCACCAGCAAAGGGAGAGGATCCAAACATATATAAAGAACATCTACAAATCAATAAGAAGGAGACAAAAACAACCCAAGAGGAAAGACTTTGAACAGGGTTTTCGCAGAAGAAGAAACACCAATAGCCCACAAACATGTAAAAAGATGTTCTGCTCAAAAATAATTCAAAGATGCAAATTTGGTGTCTGTGAGCTTGAGAAGTTCTGCGGGACCCAATGAGGTACACATTCCATTAGGAAGCAATTGTGGCTATTTAAGAATATAGTAAGAATATATATTTTTAGATGTATGTGTACTATGTCTTTCAAATGGCTACTAAATCATTAGGACATACATATGGTTTTTTTTTTTTTTTTTACCTAATATAATAAACAGAACTCCTGGGTGTTTCTTTTGGTTGAGGGATGGGTGGAAAAATTCCTGAGAATTTTTGGGGCCTGTGGGTTGGAACAGATGAACTGTCCTCGAACAAGTCTGTGAGGTCACCCCTGAATCAGGAGTGCAGAGAAGGCAGAACCCAAGAAATGAGGGGCTGCATTCTGCAGGAGATGGGGGTGATGGAAGAACAAACACAGTCTTTCTCTTTGGAGGCCATTAAGAATGCCTCTATATGGTACTATTAAATTCACACTGGTCCCTGTTTCAGAAGGATACAGAAGTAATATGGCTGGAGGTCTGATGGAGTTCAGAGGAAATGGTCCAGACCCTGAGTAGGGAGTTGGATTGTGTCCCCCAAAAGAGATTTGTCTAACTCCTAACCCTTGGAACCTGTGAATAGAACCTTCTTTAGAATTAGAGGTATTCACAGACATAATTATGTTGAGAATCTCTATGTGCAGTCACCCTGGGTTTAGGGTGGGCCCCAGCTCCATGACTGGTTCCCCCTTATGAGAAAGGCAGCAGGGGATTTGAGACACAGAGAGGCTTAGTGGGGAGGCCATGATGTGAAGACAGAGGCAGAGACTGGGGTGATGCTGCCACAAGCCAAGGGCACTAGGAGACTGGACGATCCTACTCCAAAGCCTTCAGAGGGAGCATGGTCCTGCCCACATGTTGATTTCTCCTCAGGCTTCTGGCCTCCAGAACTGAGGAGGAACAAATTTCCACTGTTTTAAGCCACCAGTCTGTGGTGATTGGTTATGGTGGCCCCAGGAAGCTAATGCATCCCATTTGGTTACTGCAGAGTGTAAAAGGAAATTAAATCTTAGAACCCTAAACTCATTAAGCCAAAGGAAAAGTTAAGCTGGGAACTGGGTCACACAAACCTGCTTCCCCTTTTTGGTTCCTAAATAAGAAGACTACAAGATAAAAAACTACATGCCTCCTCCATATTTTGCCCACAAGGAAATTCCTAGTGAGCTCCAAGATCTTAACCCTAAGGTGTTTCTGTTAAAATTTCACCATGGCCATGTAAATCGATAGCTTATCTTTACAGATGCAGTCACCCCGGCCCACCAGACACAAATGCATATCTGATTGTTCCCCTGCCCCATTTTGTCTACATTTCCTTGTGTAAAAATGCAGACTCACTGAGCCAGACAAAGGCATGAATGACTCTTTTTCCCTACCCCCGCTTACATAAAAATTGTGTACTTCTCAATATCCCGCCCTTTCCCCTTTAAATTTGGAGCACTCACAATCATCTTTAGAGAAAGGCATAAACCTGTCTCCTGGGAGCGTGTCCTTAACTTTGGCAAATCAACCTCCTAAAATGATTGAGATTTGTCTTGTTATTTTTCTTGATTGACAAGAGGAAGGAGCAACAGGTTTGGCTGACACACAGATCCACCACCTCCAGGGAGGGTGGCCTGGGAGCTGCTGGGGGCAAAGCCAACCGACCAACTGAATCCGGCCGTCTCTCTGCACCATTAGCAGCTCTGGGCCTTGGCATAAAGGCCTCTTGGTGTGGGCTTGCTTATTTTCTCCAAGGTCAATGCTGTGCTTGGGGGAAGTAACAGACACACACACACAGTCTTGTTAGACAAGAGCAGCCAAGGAGAGGTGGTAGGGGAGCCCTGGGCTGAGTTCCAGCCCCAGCTCCACCCTCCTATGGTGTGTGGCTGTGGGTCTGTCATTTCTCTCTCTGGGAAATCTGGAGCCCTCTTGCTGGTGGCCTCACCGACAACTGAGTTAGTAGTTGGACCCTGCACAGCCATCTGCAGAGGGCCGTGGTGGGTGTCTGGTGACCTTAGACTGCTCAGAGTGAAGTCACCACGGGGAAGACATGTCTACCCTGGGTGAGATTGAGAAAGGGCACTTTCCTGGATGTATTAGTCTGCCAGGGCTGCTGGCACACAGTACCACATGCTGAGCAGCTTAAGCAACCAAAATGTATTGCCTCACAGTTCTGGAGCCCAGATGTCTAAAATCAAGGTGTCAACAGGGTTGGTTCCTTTTGAGCAATTTGAGGAAGAATCTTCCACTCTGCTCTCCTAGCTTCTGGTAGCCTCAGGTGTTCCTTGGCTTATAAATGACTGAATTCTCCTGGTATTTTCACATCCTCCTCCCTCTGTGTGTCCATGCCCTAATATCCCCTTTTTACTGGGACACCAGCCATATTGGATTAGAGGCCCCTCTAATAACCTCATTTTAACATGATTTCCTCTGTAAAAACCCAATCTCCAAATAAAGGCACATTCTGAGGTATTTGGGGACATAATTCAACCCATAAAACTGGAACAACCACCAAAAAATTTTGATCCCACTCTTTCTCACATCTAAGTGACTAGAGGGCACAGATCTGTCCAGAAGTCAGTCAACCATTTGTGGCTTGGGGAGCTGGAGAGGGGGAATAAAGAGAAATTGGGGGTGATATTTGTTGGGTTGTCTTGGCAAGGGGGTCAGCCCTTGGCCATGCTGCCTGGGTTCGAATCTCCAGCTTTGTTCTTTGCTAGCTCTGTGGCCTTACACAATTTTTTAAAACCTGACACGCCTCAATTCCTTCTTCTGTAAAATGAGAATAAAATAATAGTATCTATCCCCTAGGGTGACTGTGAGAATTAAAAGGGAGGATGCACGTGAAATGCCCAGGACAGTGCCAGCACACAGTGAGCCATCACCAGAGGGTAACTGTAATAACAGTCTCTGTATCTCCAGTCTCTAGCACCTCAGGAGTGTTTAATTCATGAGTGGCGAGTAAGAAAGAGAATGAGGGAATAAAATATAAACCAATAAGTTGGTGTAATTTGCATAGGCTGAGAAATGACCACTAGTTGTACTTGTCTGTGGAAACAGACAAAGGTACCTGGCAAGTTAAAAAGATTGCGGATATCACGGCCTGTTCCCACCAGCGAATCCTCCATGGGAGAAGGTAAGTTCACGGTTGCTCCCACTGTCGACTGGTAAATGTTTTATACTATTTACAAGGCAGAGCAATTATGTATAATTATTCCATAATGCAAACACATTATGAATACTTAAAGCACCATTTTTTTTCCTCTTCCTAAGGAATCTGGTTGAACTCTGTGCTAAAGATATCTCGTGTAATTGAAATTTGGAACAAGTGTAGAAAGGAATAAAGAGCCTTTCTGACTAGGGTTAAGGAAACTGCAATAACCCTTCTTGTGAAAATAGGAAAGCTGTTCTAGGAAGGCCTGGGAAGGGCTCTGTTGTGGAAGTATCCTGCACAGCAGAGCATCAAACACTGATGTGCATAGAGATGGAGAGCTTCAGTGAAGCGGTCCCCCATACCTAGTCACTCTCTAACATCCCGCCTTTTACATTTCTGTACCACACTTAACATTTATGGAATTATCTTTACTTGTTCACCTGTCTATGGCCTGCCTCCCCCACTAGAAAGGGAGAATTGGTGGCCTCATTCACCAGTGTGTCTCTGTAGCCATGGCATCCAGATAAGGGCCCAGCACACAGCAGGCATTCAATAAATAACCGTCAAAGAAGCAAGTAAATACAGGAATAATAGGTCACCCCCTGTATTAGTCTGTTCTCATGCTGCTAATAAAGACATACCCAAGACTGGGTAATTTATAAAGAATAGAGGTTTAATGGACTCACAGTTCCACATGGTTGGGGAGGCCTCACAATCATGGCAGAAGGTGAATGAAAAGCAAAGTCACATCTTACATGGTGGCTGGCAAGAGAGCATGTGCAGGGGAACTCCCCTTTATAAAACCATCAGACCTTGTGAGACTTATTCACTATCACGAGAACAGCAGGGTAAAGACCCGCCCCCATGATTCAATTCCCTCCCACCAGGTCCCTTCCACGACACATGGGAATTATGGGAGCTACAATTCAAGATTAGATTTGGGTGGGGACAGAGCCAAACCATATCACTCCCTGAAGGGAAGGAGTAAGTGAAAAAGGAATCATCATTAAATGGGCACTTGCTGTATGGGTGCAGTCGCATGATCTCATTTAATCATCACAAGCCCTCTTGGGGTTCAGTATTTTACCCCCAATGCACAGACGAGGACATTGAGGCTCGAAAACATTAAATGATTTATTTGCCCAAGATCACACAGGTACAAAGTTGTAGAGACAAGATTCGCACTGCAGCCTCAGTCCCTTCCATTCTCTGGACTGTCTTCTGCATCAAACATCAGGTGCTCAGATCAAAGGAGCATTTTGAATGGGCAGTCAGATCACCATAAATCACCCAACTGGACTGTCTCACTGTAATCAGAAAGGAGCAACAGATGCAAAAGCTGTTTTCAAAAAGGAAAAGAGGATCCCAGTGGCCGGGGGAGGCCATTCATTAAGGGGGCTCATTTGCCTGACAGCTGAATGGAAACTTGAACTGCAGCCTCTCAACCTGAACTTCGACTTGGCCTAATTCCATATCGAGTGACAACAGCTTGCCATCTGTCCTGGGTCTGATCCTCCAAGGACCTCAAAGGGCAGATCCAATCTCCCTTCACTTGGCCTTGACATGCATACCCTATCCGTTCTTACATAAGAAACAATTTATTCTCCGGCTCCTCTCACAGATGGCTGGACAGTTGCCTGTTGCCTTATCTACCACACCACCTGAGAGAGTTAGGGGTAGGAGTGGGCACGTTACAGTGAGGATGGAGCTGATACAAGTAGGCAGAGTATTTCAATTGGGGTGGGACAGGTGTAACCCATCCACCTCTGCTCTAAGTGTTGGCTTACAGGGCCACATGGAAAGGATGTGGACTTGGGAGTCAATTGCATTGTGTTTCAGATCCTGGCTCCCTCATCACTAGCTCTGTGACCTTGAGCCAGTCATTGTACTTTCTCTGCTCAGCGTCTTAGCTATAAAAATAACTCCTTCCCTGTGGAGTTCTTGTGAAGATTTAATTTAATGGGGGTAATGTATGTAAATCACTTTGGATCTGACATTGGGAACAAGCTTCTTAAACAGCAGGTATTATTATTATTAGATTACATAGATTCTCAGCAAATGTCTCTTAAACCCAAGAAGTCTCCAGGAACATGGCTGAAATTATTGTTGTTGAACTAACCTCTTCCCAAAACTCATAGAGAAAATTAGCACAACGTGGAGCTATGAGGGTTGTTGGAAGTCATTTGATATGTCCATTTTACAGATGGGGACAACAAGGCCCAGAGAAAGGGAGACAGGTAGGCCAAGGCCACCCAGCAAGTCAGTGGCAGAGCAAGGAGGTGAAGCCCAGACCCCTAAGCTTCCCCTCATAACCCCCTCTCTCTGTTCATTTGCATCCATTACTCTTGCTGCATAGCAAATATTCCCAAAACATAATGGCTTAAAATAGTAACAGTCATTCTATTATCTGTATTAGTTTGTTAAGGCAGCCATAACAAAAAAACACAAACTGGGTGGCTTAAACAACAGACATTTGTCTTCTCATGGTTCTGGAGGCTAAAAGTCCATAATCAAGGTGCCGGCAGGTTGGTTTTTCCCGAGGCCTCTCTCCTTGGCTGCAGGCGGCTGCCTTCTTGCTGTGTCCTTGCTGGTTTCTTCCCTGTTCATGCACACTCCTGGTATCTCTTCCTCTTCTTGTAAGGAAATCAATCCTGTTGGATTAGGGCCCACACTTATGACCTCATTTGACCTTAATTACCTCCTTAAAGGCCCTGTTTCCAAATACACCCATATTCTTAGGCACTGGGGTTAGAACCTCAACATGTGAATTTGGGCAGAGGGTTGGTTGTGGAGGGAGACATAATTCAGTCCACAGCATGACCTCTCACTGTTTCTGTGGGTCAGGAATTCCAGAAGGCTCAGCTGGACAGTTCGGGCTCAGCATCTCTTTCATGCCATTGCTTTTTCAGATGGGGGAATGGAGATGGAACGGTGCGGGCTGGAGCACCCAGAGACTGGCCCAGAATTTCTCTCTTCACATAGTCTCAAGGCTTCTCCAGGTGGTCTCTCCATGTGGTTTAGTGTGGGCTTCCTCATGGTATGGTGACCCTCAGGCAGTCAGTCTGCTTGTACAGCAGTACAGGGTGTGAGACCCAGGGGGTCCAGCAAGCAAGATGGCAGGTCCATGCTGCGGCACCACCTCCGCCTCCTCTATTGGTTACAGTCACACCGTGCTCGACTGAGTACTGCCCCCAAAATTCATGTCCACCCAGAACCTCAGAATGCCACCTTATTTGGAAACAGCGCCATTATAGACATACTTAGTTAAGGTGAGGTCTTACTGGAGAAGGGCTGTATTAGTCCATTTTCGCACTGTTATAAAGATGCTACCTGAGACTGGGTAATTTATAAACAAAAGAGGTTTAATTGACTCACAGTTCCACACGGCTGGGGAAGCCTCAGGAAACTTATAATCATGGCAGAAGGCAAAGGGGAAGCAAGGCACATCTTACATAGCAGCAGGAGAGAGAGTGCAAGCAATGGGGGAACTGCCAAACACTTTAAAACCATCAGCTCCCATGAGAACTCACTCACTATCACGAGAACAGCATGAGGGAAACCGTCCCCATGATCCAATCACCTCCCACTAGGCCCCTCCCTTGACACATAGGGATTACCATTCGAGATGAGATTTGGGTGAGGACACAGAGACAAACCATATCAAGGGTGGACCCTAAATCCAATATGGCTGGTGTCCTTATAAGGAGAGGGAGGTTCCAACACAAAGGCATTACAGAGGAGGCAGGAACAAAGGCTGCCTTCCTATGTCTTGCATTGCTATAAAAAAAAAAAAACCTGAGACTGGGTAATTTATAAAGAAAAGAGGTTTAACTGGCTCATGGTTCTGCAGGCTGTACAGGAAGCATTGCAGCATCTGCTTCTGGGGAGGCCTCAGGGAGCTTTTGTTCCTGGCAGAAGGCAAAGCAGAAGCAGGAGTCTTCATGGCTGGAGCAGGACTGAGAGACGGGGGAGGTCCTGCACACTTAAAACAACCAGATCTCATGAGACCTCACTCACTGTCACGAGAATGGCACCAAGTGGGAAATGCACTTCCTTGATCCAGTCGCCTCCCACTGGTCCCTCTTCCAACACTGGGGATTTGGGCAGGGACACAGAGCCAAACCATATCAAAGGCCATGTGAAGAGGAAGACAGATTGAAGCGATGCAGCTACAAGGAACGCCAGGGATGGCTGCCAGCCACCAGGAACTAGGAAGAGGCTAGAAAGGACTCTCCCCTAGAGCCTTCAAAAGGAGTTTGGCCCAACCAACACCTTGATTTTGGATGTCTGCCTCCAGAACTGTGAGAGAATACATTTCTGTTGTTTTGTCACCCAGTTTGTGCTAATTTGTTACAGTGCCCTAGGAAACTAATGTATAAGCCCACCCACATTCAAGGGGAAGGGAAATTCCACCTCTTGATGGAAAGTGGCAGGGTTCCAGCACAGCACATGGGACAGGAGTTACTGTACCACCCATCTTGGCAAAGCACAATCTGCCACAAACTCTGGAGTGTATAGGAAGAGTAGGGCAGAAGTGTTGAGTGTATGTTTAGGGCTCCAAGCACAACAGAGGTTTATTTCTCACTCATGGAAACCACAGGCCTCCAGGTCCTTCCAAGACAACCTAAGCTTTCTGAGGTTGACCATCCCCAACCTAGAAAGCTCCTAAAGGATTTCTGATGTGGCTGGACCTGGGAAAGGAATAGAAGCTGGATCGTGTGGCCAGAAAAGCTGGAGGGATGGGTATGGCTCCTGGCTCACCCCAGCCATGGGGCAGGACTCCTAAACCAGCACAAAGCAAACCCACAACCACTGCCCTTGAAGCCTTAACAGGGACATTTACCAGGTAATTCTAGGAATCTGTCTGCACGTTAAGGAAGTCTCTTCTCTGCAGGGTGGCTGGGGCTTGAAGGGAGGTGACCTGCTGTTTGTTCCCCAATTCTAGAGGTGCTCTGCCCACCAGGGACAGCTGTTCCAGGCTGCCTAGCCAAAGCCCACTCTTGCTGTCTTACGTTTTCAGCTTGCTATAACAAAATACCATAAACTTGGTGGCTTATAAACAACAGAAATTTATCTCTCACACTTCTGGAGGCTGGGAAGTCCAGGATAAGGGTACCAGCAGATTCAGTGCCTGGTGAGGGCCTGCTTCCTGGTTCGTCGACAGCCGTCTTTCTACTGTAACACGACAGAAGAGACAAACAAGCTCCCTTGGAAATCTTTTATAAGGGCATTAATCCCATTTATGAGGCCTCATGGCCTAGTCACCATCATGACCCAATCACCTCCCAAAGACCCCACCTCCAATTGTCATTACATGGGGGATTAGGTTTCACATTAATTTGGGGGGGCACAAACATTGAGACCATAGCAGGGCTGCCATAAACCAAAGCTCTGCCTTGAGCTGCCTTTCTCTCAAAGGAAATGTTTTCCTTGCTAAAAATACAAGACTAGAATTGGGGTAAACTCCAGGCACACTGTATTAGTTCAAGGATCCCTAGCAGCAAGCAAAAACAAACTCACAGATTATTAAATACTGAGCTCCAAACACAATCGAGATTTATTTCTCACTCATGTGAAGCCCAATGCAGGGTTCTGATTAGCAGGTGTCCCTTCTCCAAGGCATGATTGAGAGGTCCAGGCTCCTTCCATCTTGTGACTCCCCTATCTTCAATATGTGGCTCCCAATGTCGCCATGGAAACTACATCAAATATGCAGAAAGGGGAAAAGCACAGAGGATGGGCTGGGGGCTGTGGATGGGGAAGAAGTGCCCATCACCTCCACCTACAATTTATGATCTAGAACCCATTCACAGGTCTGCACCTAACCACAAAAAGAGGCTGGGAAACAGTCCGGCGGCACAGCCAGGAGAAAGGGAAAGGGGCTTGGTGAGGAGCTAGCCAGCGTCTGCCCATAGGAAGGAAGGTCAGAGGCTCAGTGGCTCATTACATTCGCAAGTGCCTGGGCTCTCTCCCTTTCCCCCCATCTGCCCACAGAGGCCACTCTGCCAGTGGTCCAGTCCACCCCTGGACTCACTCTGAACTCTTCAAGCTTTATACCCTACAGCAAATCCATTAGCAAATCCCTCTGGCTCTGCCCTGGCATCTCCAGACCCTGGCCTCTTCTCCATCACCCTGGTCCATGTCACCATCATCTCTTACCTGGGTAATCACAGTTGCCTCTTCACTGGGCTTGCAGCTACTACCTGCTCCTCCTCCAGCCCTTTCTCATCACAGCAGCTTGAATAATCCTTTCAAAATGGAATTGGAGATCTGGTCTATGCCAAAACTGCCCATTAGCGACACATCTCACCCAGGCCAGCATCTTCAAAGTGACCCAGGGGTCCCTGCACAACCCATGTTCTCTTAGACCTCATCTCCTCTCCTCTCCATCCCCCTTCCCTGTTCACTCTGCCCCAGCCCCACCATGAAATGTAGACCCTCCTTTTCCAGCTCTTGAATCTGGGCCCATTTGGGAAGCATGTCTACCACAAAACTAAAAGCCACCATCCTCAGTGAGGTTGCTCTTGTTTTCATGATTCTCCCCATGGTTGCAAGAGGGCTGCCATGACTCCAAGAATAACATCACACTGCAACCCCCAACGCAAGAGGCAAGAAGGGGCACTCCCCAAATCCACCTCTCTCTTCTCATCAGAGAAGGAAATCCTTCCCAGAAGCTTTTCTATGAGTTTCATCATCCAAACCCAGGACACATGACCACCCTTAGTTTCAAGGGAGCCTGGGAAAGGGCATGTTAGGGTCTTTGGGCCTCTAGAGTAGAAGGTAGGTGAGGTTGAGGTGAGTTTGGAAGGGATGCTACCTAGGCAACTAGTAAGGTTTGCCAACAGCCTTGCTTAAGCAGTCTCAGAAGTGGAGCACTGCAGAGCCTGCACAGTGGAGGCGTCCAGGCCAGCCTGTGAGAGGGGCCAGGCAAGGCCAGAGTTGGCACGGTCTGCCCAAGTTTCCCTAATTAACTAGGGGAGAGGCAGCCTGTGCTGAAGTCTCTCATGGCCCAGTCTAGCATCCTCAATCCAGTTCCCGTAAGTCCTGCTCCATGAGAAGTAAGGGGGAAGTTCTGGAAACAGCCCATGAGGCAAACGTCATAGGTCACAGCTGTTTCCCCTTCAACAGAAGTGCAACAGAAGTGCAAGGACAGAGATAGAACACTTGGCTGTGAATAACAATCACTTCTTTGATCAAGCCCTGCATTTTTTGCAATGCTTGTGGTCCTCTCTGAAGTCAGCAGCACATTGACTGAGGCAGGAAGGCTGCGGTGCCAATCACCCACCCACAATATCCACCCGGAGCGATTTTCTTCCTAGTTCATTTCCCCTCCTTTTGCCACTTGATAAAATATAGTACAATATTTTTTCCTGGAAAGGACAGCTGTTTCATCAGTATTACAAAGCACCTTCAATTTGAACTCAACTTGTAACCACAGCCAAAGACTATCTTGCTTTTAGTCACTATTATGTGGAATGTTATTCATTACTTTTTTATTTCCAGCAGTATGTTTTCTATCAATGTGTATCTTTGATAACTCTTTTTTTTAACATGAATGAATTTCTCTCTACCACAAATATTATGTGAGTAGACAACAGGCATGCTAAACTCGAGTGTCTTTGACTTCTTGGGAAAGAAAAAGCAAAAGAGAATTGAATTAACTCTCTTTTCCCTGGGCCCATCCCTAGGACTTGCAGAAGCCCAACCTTCTCCACTCTTTGCCACCCTCACCTACCTAATGAGAATGAAATTCCACAGGCTCAAGAGGGCAGGGTGGATCTGTGTGGGCATCCCAAGCTTTGGGTGCTGGGGTCTGGGATGGAGAAGAGTCTGTAACTCTGGACAACAGCACCAAGTATCACCCCTGCTCCTGCCACATGACTGGTTACAAGCATGAGGAACACATGGGGTCAGGCTCCAGATGCAGGCTGCCATTTTTAGAGTGGGTGACCTTGGAAAAGTCACAGAGCCTCAGAGATCCTGGGTGAGCCCTAGTGCCTATCTCTGCAGAGTGAAATCACCCTGCAGGCTTGGGTGAGAGCTGCAGTCTCTCCTTGTCAGTGTGCTTGCCCAACTCTGAAGGACTCTCTACATGGGAGCTGTGGTTGTTGTTCAAGAGAAGCAGAGTCCCCCAACTTCATCGCTGCTCTCAGGACCTTACTGTTTGGGAAGGAAGGCCAGAAATCCTTCTCAGCCACAAGGCCCTGGTCTCATGGTGCCTCCTCCAGGAAGCCTTCTCTGTGCCTCCATACCTGCTCTGTGCCCAGGCAGCACCTGGGTCTCATGCTGCCTCCTCCAGGAAGCCTTCCTTGTCCCTCCATACCTGCTCTGTGCCTGGGCAGCACCTGGCAAGCTGCTCCCTGTTGCCCCTTTCACATTACACTTTGTGCTAGTCTGAGTGCCTCTGCCACATCTGAGCTTCCCCCAGTCATCTCTGGAGGCCTGGAGCCTAAAAGCAACTCTGTGCTCAGAAAATACTAGCTGGCTTGATGGAACACCTGGGGCACAGACACAGGGAGCTGTTTCTAAACAACAATGCAAAGTTTAACTTGCCAGTCTGGTGCATGGCAACTGCAGAGCTGAAAGTGGGTCTCCTGAGTGGCATGAGCACTCTTTCAAAATGCAGCTCCTTCAGGAACTGCTTTAGGGGAAGGAGCAGCACACTGAGGGGCCAGGTCTTGGTAGGGTGTTCTTTCGGCAAAGCTAAATCTTCCCATATCCACATCACACTGAGAACCTGTAATTAACCAGTGCCCAGAAGGCACATGGCAGTTTCCAAAGAGCTCCGGGGGATAGAAAAGAAAAACATATTTGAAACATCTAAGCCAGCAATGGATTACATCTAGAATGTGCAAGAAACTCCTGCAAACAGATAAGAAAAAGCAGTCCTAATGGGAAAATGGGCAAAAGAAAAGAACAGGCAACTTATAGAGGAAGAAAACAAAAGAACCAGCAAGTAAATGAAGAGACACTCAAAAGTATTAGCAATTAGAGAAATGCTATTTAAAACAAAGATCACTGTATACATATTAGACTCACAAAAATTAGAAAGATGAGTTGTGCCAAGTGCTGGTGAAGATATGACATGGCACGACTTAGCCAAACTAGACACCCTGTGCCACAAACAATTCCACTTCCAGGTTTACAGGCCACAGGAATTCCCACAGTGGCCTACATGGTGACTTAGAAGGCCATTCTGCAGGATCACTGTATTCCCTTCAAACCAAGGCTCATTCCATTGTGAGACACACCAGTATTTTATGTAACACTAAGAAAGGAAAAACACTGAAAAAATGCTCTCCCATCAGAGACTTTTATACAATTGGAATTCAAAAATGCCTATTTTGAATCTTTTATCCTTATCGATATGTTTTTTTTCAAATCACTTTTCACCCTTAGGCATATATAGAAAGAAAAATAGAAGTAAAACAAATTGAATGAGTCTTTTAGCTCTCCCTCACATCCCAAGCCCAGCTCTCTGAATCACCTTCTGACCCAGAGTTGTCAGTGTCCACCTTTACCCACACAGCACTGCCTTCAAGAGTGTGATCATGAAGCATTTCTTCAGCATGCTCCACTGTCACCTCCTGATATGCTTCCAGGGTACAGTCGCCCCTTGAGCCAGTTCCAACATTAATACTGATAATGTTTGTGCAGAGCAGGCAGTGGCAACTGTCACAAGTGAAGATAGCAAGCGCAAGAAGCCACCCAGTGTGAGATGTTAAAATAATCGACTATGTGCATCTTCGAATCTCTAAGACATGGTGTTTGTGGATTTGGTAGCCATCTGGGAATAACAGTGATATAGTTTTGATTTGTGTCCCCACCCAAATCTCATGTTGAATTGTAACGCAATGTTGGAAGTGGGGCCTTGTGGGAGATGACTGGATCATGAGGGCTAATACGGTTTGGCTGTGTCCCTACCCAAATCTCATCTTGAATTGTAGCTGCCATAATCTCCACGTGTCATTGGAGAGACTTGGTAGGAAGTAATTGAATCACGGGGGCAGGTTTTCCCATGCTGTTCTCATGAGAGTGAATAAGTCTCACGAGACCTGATGGTTTTATAAAGGGCAGTTCCCCTGCACACGTTCTCTTGCCTGCCACCATGTGAAGAAGGACATCTTTGCTCCCCTTCCACCATAACTGTAAGTTTCCTGAGGCCTCCCCAGTCCTGTGGAACTGTGAGTCAATTGAACCTCTTTCCTTTATAAATTACCCAGTCTCGGGTATGACCTTATAACAGTGTGAGAACGGATTAATACAGGGGTGGTTTTCTCCCTTTTGCGCTGTTCTGGTGATAGAGTTCTCATGAGATTTGGTTGTCTAAAAGTGTGTGGCACCTCCCCCTTGCTCTTCCTCTTCCTTCTGCTTCAGCCATATGAAGACATGCCTCCTTCCCCTTTACTGCCCACCATGATTGTGTCTTTTTTTTTTTAATGATTGTAATTTTCTTTTTTTTTTATTATTATTATACTTTAGGTTTTAGGGTACATATGCACAATGTGCAGGTTTGTTACATATGCATCCATGTGCCATGTTGTTTTGCTGCACCCATTAACTCGTCATTTAGCATTAGGTATATCTCCTAATGCTGTCCCTCCCCCCTCCCCCCACCCCACAACAGTCCCCGGAGTGTGATGTTCCCCTTCCTGTGTCTATGAGTTCTCATTGTTCAATTCCCACCTATGAGTGAGAACATGCGGTGTTTGGTTTTTTGTCCTTGTGATACTTTACTGAGAATGATGTTTTCCAGTTTCATCCATGTCCCTACAAAGGACATGAACTCATCATTTTTTATGGCTGCATAGTATTCCATGGTGTATATGTGCCACATCCCCAGCCCCCATGCTTCCCGTATAGCCTGTAGAACCATGAACCAATTAAGCCCCTTTTATTTATAAACCACTCAGTCTCAGGTATTTCTTTATAGCAGTGTGAGAACAGACTAACATAGATGGTGAAAATACAGTGGAGACACGCCATGGAGCTCTGTGCAGCAGCTAGAAGCATTGGACAGAGGGCACACACACACAACTGTTCATGTAAATCAAAACGGTAATTTCCACAAAACTTACTGGAACAGTTGCTTATATGGAGGGAGGATAAAAGGAGAAGAGAGTGGAGGGAAAGTGGAGTAACTACATAAGTAATTAACAAGAACGACAATGACAAAAACAAGAAAGGGGTCTTGCAAAAGTTGAGAGGTCACATGTTACACTCATTTAATACTCACAACTCCTACCATCTGCAGTGCAGAGATGGGGAAACCAAGGATCTGAGAGAGTGGGATGGGGAATCGAGTCCAGGAGAGAGAGACCTCCCACTTATGAGCACTTACTGTGTACCGGATTAGCCTCACGATACGCTTAGCCTCATGACATTGCCAAGGCAGAGAGATTGCCCTCACTTTACAAGGGCAGACACTAAGGTTCAGAAAGGGGAACTCTCTTGCCTCGGGACCCACAGCTTATAAGAACCAGCTGAGATTTGAGCCCAGGTGTGAGGGTCCAAAACTTATGGTCTCTCCATGATGTGCCTTTTTCTCCATGTACCTATCAAAGGTTCAGGCCAGAACAAGAAGGCAGAAGAAATCCCAAGGAACTGCAATCCTGGGCCATACCTGCAAGAAGTAGAGAGGCTCTGCCATACCTGCAAGAAGTAGAGAGGTTCTGTATATTGGGAGAACATGGGAGGGGGTGCACCCACCAGTGGGGAGGCGGGAAATCCCATCGCATGCCATGAAGCTACATGGCAGTCAGGTAGCCTCACTGGCTGGGGGCAAATGTGTGGACGAGCAGGCATGGCTGAGCTCAGCACAGGGGCAGGCTTGCTGGACAGACCACATCACAGGCATCTCTGCCACACCCCCATCCTGTCTGACCTCTAGGCAAGGCACAGAGCTTCTGTCCCCGAGCCACTGTCCATCTGCCCTTCCTTGCAGCCACCCTCCTAACAAACTATTTTGCTTATTTACTTGTTGTCTCTTTCTGCCCCCAAAGACTGTAAAATCCATGAGGGCAGGGATTTTTGTGTGCTTTCTCCTTTGCCACATCCCCAGTGCCTGCACATAGTAGACCTCAGTAAAAGCTTTGTTGAATAAATGAAATAATGAAAGGCCTTATATCCCATGCCAAGGAGTGTAGCTTGCTTCCTGAGGCACTGGGGTGGCCACTGGAGGGTCTGGGTGGAGCTGAGACATTCTCAGACCTGCCTGACAGCAGCAGTGGGTGCAATGGTTAGGAGTGTAGACTTCATAGCCAGGCTGCCAGGTGTGGCCCCTGTCCCCACACAAGCCTTGTAACCTTGTGCAAGGCACTCAATCTCAGCTTCCTCATCTGCAAAATGGGGATGAAAATAGTACCTCCTTCATAAGGTTTTGAGAGGATGAAATGAGTTCATACGTGTGGTGTTTAGGATAGTACCTGGCATAATGGTAACGCAATAGTCATGTATCAGTTTTTGCTGCATAACGAGCCCACCAAAATTAGTGACTTAAAACAGCAATCTTTTATTTAACTCATGACTCTGTAGTTTGGCAATCTGGGTTCATCTTGGTCAACTATGAGGTTCTTCTGCTGGTCTTGGCTGGGTTCACTCCTGCTCAAGTTGGCAATCAACGACCTCACTCACACATTGTATGGTTATCTGGCTGTAGCTGGAGTTACAGGGTACCTGGGCTATGTGTCTCTCTCAATGTCCAGCAGATCAATTCAAGCTTGTTCATGTGGTGGCAGTTGCAGTGTTTCCAAGTGCAAAAAGATAAAGCAAACCCCAGTGTACAAGCGCTATTCAAGCTTCTGCTTGTATCATTTTGCAAATATGTCCCATTGGCCAAAACATATCACATGGCCAACCCAGCTTCAAGGAGTAGAGAAACAGGCTCTACCCCTTAATAGGAGGGGAAGAATTTGTGGCCATTTTTGCAATCTATGACTGCCCTTGCTATTTCAGAAATGGCAAAGGCATCTAAAGAGAACTCAGGAGGCCTCTGCTAATGACCAGATTTGACGAAAGACTGGAAGCCCTACTGGGTGTAAGAAATGGGAAACCAGCCTGTCCCATTCCATATCCTTACTTCCCAGCCCTCTGTGATAAGAACTAGTTATTTTGAGTGGCAAGTGGGCTATGCCACAAGTAGGTTTCTGCTCTGTCTCAAATGGCCCTTGAACTTCTGGGGATGGAGGACGGAGTGCAGGCTTAGAGCAGATCTTTCAGAGAGTGGTCAGAGTTGTCCGCCTGTAGCACCCTCTGAGGGTGGCATCCCTAAGCCTCAGCCTCCGCAATCCAGTCTGTAAAAGCCTGATCTCACTTAGCTCCTTCTCAAACAATAATTTGAAATCAACGAATCCTGTGCTGACTATACTCCTCCCCTATGATTACTGAGCTTTAGACATGAGGAAACAGGCATTTCTCAACCAAGCCCTCCATCAGTGATTACCATTATTGCATAATTGGGGACCTCAGAAGCAACAGAGTGCCATGAGCTGCCAGGCCCAAGCTCTTACTCAAATGACACTCTGAGTTCAGCTGCTAGAAGACAGGAAAATGTGGCTAATTGAGACTAAAGACTGCTCTGAGTAGCTTTCTAATTTTCCACAGTTAGTTCCTTTTTATTCTGCAGTGGTGTCCTTTTGGTAATTGACTTTCAAATAATATTTGTTACATATCATACTTAAACAGGAGTATTTCTGGCAGGGTTGAGCTATACAATGGATCTAGAAGTGGATTTCATTAAGGGAACCAGCTCTACAGATCTGAGTCACTCCCACAGTGCCAGCCACACACTAATGTTCAAGAAACATGGCCCATGAGATACGTCCACACAGTTATCAGTGTACAGAAATCGCAGCATCATTTGTGTGTGCATGCAGCAACCACACAGATGATTACAGAATTCTCACAGCTTTTCTCTCATTTTTCATGACCCTGTGAGTTTAAAAGGACAAGAAACAAATGAGGACACTAGATTCATCAAATTGGATCATGAAGCATGTTACTGCACATCTACTATACGCCAAGCATTGGAAATACAGACATGAATATGGCAACACCTGTCTTCAAGATGTTCACAACATGGGGGCATGGATGGGGAAAACCAAAAAGCAAAAAATTATAATAATGCAGTGGGAAAGTCAACATTACAGAGATTTATACACATGCAAGATGGAGCACAGAGGAGAGTATCTCTCTGGGGATTGAGGAAGTGAAAGTCAAGTTGAGTCCTGAAGGATGCCTAGAAGTCAACCTGGTGAAGAGGAGGCTAAGACATCCCAGTTAGAGCAGTAAACAAATGCTGCCTACTGCAGGAAAGGAAGAAGTTTTCCAGGACCCATGTGACAAGGGCATATAGCAGAGTGTGGACTAACCTCAAGTCCCCAGCCTTGACTCGGCATCCATAGTTTTCATGCTTGTGTGCTGTCCAATTGTTTGGCAAATACGTTCACTTCTGTGCTTCCATGGAAGCTTTCATGATATCCTCTTGGGAAACTGGCTGTCATTGCTCCAACCTCATTTGGATGCTTATTTTAGAATTGCCACTGGAGTACATTTGTAAGCCATATAATGCTTTTGTTTTTACAAGAATACATTGTTTTTATCCCAGGTGCTATATTCCTTGGCGCAACTATCCATTTTGTTGCTAAATTTGGCTCTAAAGAATTTGGAAGCATTTCCAACATTAAACGTACCCTCAAAGTTGATGATGGCCACTGCACTGAGCATGTTCAAAGAAATGTGCTCTTGTAGGAAGAGGGTACATCTCAGTCTGCCCCTTCCTCACCTCTGCCCAGGGGAAAGAAATCTCCATCTTCAGCTACTCTGGGCAGGGTGCCTGGTGCTGGAAGGCCAAGGACTATGTCTGTGGGTGGCACTTGCCCTCCATTCATTGAGATTATTAAGCTAATTCTGTCACCACCTCTGCCTTGAGGGCTCAGTCAACTTATTCACTCTCATCTCAACATGCTCATTTTCACTTCAGATTCTTGTAGCACAAGGCCTGCCAGAGGAGCCTAAAACATCCCACAGTTTGGATTGGGAGTTAGGGAGCAATAGGAGACTTTGTTTACTTTGACAGACCACATACTGATTAAGATGCAAGCAATGTGGAATGTTTGTTTTTAAAAGTCTGATCATTCACTAAAAGCCATACCTTGTATACGATCAGTGCCAGGCAAAGGAACAAAGCACTTTCCACTAAAAACGTTTGCAAAATCCTTTTTAAGAAGGGAGCAAGATTCTGAACCTAGATAGACAATGGGGACCAACAGCCCATTTCTAAACCAGCATACTAGTCACAAGCTTCTCCTCCTTCGATGCATTGAGTACCTGCCTTCATGTACAGAGGAGCCTCCCCCACCCGCATGCCACCTCTCTAATACTGGTATGTAAGCCCCCAGTCCAGAACCCTCACCTCAAGGAGGAAACGATAGTTCTACAATGTCCACTTCAGCTCTCAAAATTACATGCTGTGAACTATTGAAAACAAAACCCCAGAACCACACAGGGCATCACAGAGAAGGACTGGCATTTCCAAGCTGGGGACTGCAGATTGAGGCGCCTTGGTGAGGTCTACAGTTCCCGCTCCCGAGGGCAACCAGGGTGGCTGGCTGCCCTGCTTTCCATGGGAGCCAGCGAGCAGTGTGACACTGTCACTCACCAAGAAAAGTCACTTCCCAAAATACCACACGCTGCAGGTAAACGGAAGAAAGGTCAGAATGATGTAGGTGTGTGTGCTATAAACCATCTCGTACATAAAAATTGCCTAATTACTGGGGAGATATGAAAAAGCATACATTACTCCTCAGAGCGGCTAACCCTCAGGGCTGGATAGGAAGCGGGGCACCTCTCGGAGCAGCTCAAATACATCAGACCTCAGGCCTCCTCCAGTTGCAGAGAAAATACCAAAATTCTTTATGCTCCCACCCCTACCACATGACTACATATGAAGCAATCTGTGAAAACAGCATGAAAACATCATATAAACTTGAATCTTTGTATTCATTTCATACTTAAATAATGTGACTAATCATTGTTTTTTTACCCTTTGTCCTTGAATTTTCATTACGAAGATAGAAAAGATACAAATTTCATCCATTAGGTTTGGAAGCATACATAGTATATTATTTGAATGAATTAAATTTTGTTGACTTCTGTCTGTTCAGTCAGATTTTGAAATAAGGTGAGTGAAAATCACTTCCTCCATTGTCTCTTGTTCTTTTGCTTGGTATCTAATCTATGCCACCCCAACTCTGCAAATACGGGTGCTTTATCATTCAAAGATCAAATCCATTTTGAAGTGATACAGTTCTTTTAAAATCATTTTGTAATTCATTTGTACCCCCCCCCAAAAAAAATCATTTGTTCAGTGTCCACTATCTTCTAGCCATTGAGCATCAAAGACTAAGTCAGCAGACAATTATTGTTCCAGTATTTCCATGAGTTTGTCGGGGCAATATAATATATATCATTATAAAAACAGTTGTAAAAGAGGGAGCAGATAGGAGAGACTCCTCACCCAGAGTGACAGGATTGGGTAAGGCTTCCCAGAGGAAGTGAGACCAGACTCTTAAGGTAATTAGTAGGAATTAGTTAAATGGAAAAGAGGAAAAGGGATTTGGGGGCAGAGACTGTGCCACGTGCAAGGCTTGATGGAGAGAGCAGCTCATTTGAAAACCGCAAGTCGTGTCTTTTAAGATGCATCACATCGATATGAACTGTGAGTGGCAAGTCCCTTATTTCAAGTTGGTTTTCTGTGCAATAAATAGAGGACCTTCTTGAATTTTCCTTTTTCTCCTTAAGGTATGTGTGTGAGTCAATGTCCCTAAGTTTATTATATCTTTGTTTTGGAAGATAGGCAATATTAGAAAGAACACATATGCCAGAGTAACAGAGGCTTCTAGAGAGATGAATGGGAGTTAAAGGACTGCTGGGAGCAGAGAAGCTCCTGGAAGAACCTGGCAAAAGAAGGATCAAAGGCCATAGGAAGTGACTCTATCACAGAAAAAAATGGTAGATGCAAAATCCATCAGAGGGCTTGAATTCTACAGTCCCATCTCCCTGAATGCATGTTTGTGTGTCTGCAAACACACGCAACTAGGGGACACTGGGGGAGGTTCTTGGGTCATTTACGCAGGCAGAGGGCTGACTAGACCAGTGACAGTTGTTGCATGGCCTGGGAAGAAAGCCCAGGAATAAGGGCCACTTCATCAAAAAGGAGTAATTGCAGACTGGAGGCTGAGTTGTCTACATCACAGGCATTGCCAGGATGCTGGTCACAGAAACAAGGGCATCCCCACGATTCCACCTGCCCCCTCAGGAGAGGAAGTGTCTGTAACTATGGGGAAGGGGAGTGACTTTGCCCTCTTGAGGTCTTCCAGAAGTGTTGCTCCTTTGTGGTGCCCACCCACATAATGTGTAATGCAACTATCATCTAGCACTTTCCATTCACTGGGATTTCTTTTTTCTTTTTTTTTTTTTTTTTTTTTTTTTTTGAGACAGAGTCTTGCTCTGTCGCCCAGGCTGGAGTGCAGTGGCACAATCTCGGCTCACTGCAACCTCTGCCTCCTGGGTTCAAGCAATTCTTCTGCCTCAGCCTCCTGAGTAGCTGGGACTACAGGCGCACGCTGCCACGCCCAGCTAATTTTCTGTATTTTAGTAGAGATGGGGTTTCACCATGTTGCCCAGGCTGGTCTCGAAATCCTGAGCTCAGGCAATCCGCCTGCCTCGGCCTCCCAAAGTGCTGGGATTACAGGTGTGAGCCACTGTGCCTGGCCCTGGAATTTCTAAATCTGTAGTAACTGCATTGTTTTCTTGATTTCTAGATTTCCAGTATTTCCGTTTCCCCAAAGAAAAGGGAAATATAACAACTGGAACTCTTCCAAACTCTTCCAAAAAGTCAATTACCAAAGGGAAATTCCTTAACAAATTTATTGATTATGCCAACGCACTAGTTCCACACTCAACCAGTCTCTCTTAAAAATGAGTGAGCTAGGCTAGCGCTTTGTGATCACAGAAGAAATGGAAGGCATGGGCCCCATGCAAATGAACTCTCAGTCCCAGGTGGGAAAATGAGATTTCACAAAGGAAATAACAGCATACAACAGAAAGCATCCAAAAGCCTGAACTGTATGAATTGAACTGGAGATCTAGTCACCAGATCTTTATTGAGCATTTATTTAATCACTGGTTCATCCATCTCTCTCTCTCTCCCAATGTTTACCAAGTGCCTTCTAGGTGCCAAAAAATCATGGGGAATACAAAGGTGAAACAGAAGCAAAGTGTTTCTTGCTTAGGGAGAGTAAGAAGTGGAGACATGACTGCAATGTTAGATTGGCACTTCAGAGGGCTGCATGTATGGTGCTATGGGAATTTAGAGGAAGGAGAGCACCACCCACCCTCACTTTAAACAGGGTAGATGTCATGTGGGTTAAGTATTCCTTCCAAACCTTGAAGGATGGGGGGGGAACTGCAGAGACCCCTGATTCTCAGGAGAAATCCTGGAATCTTACCAGTCCCCGATCTAGGCATACATAGTCCTATGGCAGCTTTGCACTGGAGACGTCCATGACATGCCTTGCAATGACTCAAACATCTACGGGAGCTGCGTGTGTAGTGAGAAGAGCAGTCTTGGACTCGCTCAGAAGGACCTGGTTGGATTCCAGACCTACTGCTGGCTTGCCAGGAGACCAAGATGCAGTGATGCATCAACCCAATGCCCCTGCAGGACTGAAGTGTCTTCCTCCAGCTGTTGGGAATATGGGCACTGACTGATGAGAGTTGCTCAAGAACTGCCCTTGGTGGAAGAGAGCTGCTTTACCTTGGGGCAACCCATATCTAATAACAGTCCATATGGGGAAAGGGGGCATAAAGGTTCTACCCTGTGCCTCAATTTGGGGCTTTGCTGAAGGACCATCCCAGTTCAAGCTTCCTGGGATTGGCCGAGGCCTTTCTTGTGACTGCCCTATGATTTAATTTCTCCCTCTGCACAGCCTAGCTTCCCTCACCCCCGCACAGGCAGTGGTGCGCTGGTACTGATGGCACCAGCTGGTGAGAGCTGATTCCGTACACCTCTTCCCAAAGCCACATTCAGTGACATCAAGTTGGTAGCTTAGAAATAGGCCATGGTGGGAGAATTTACACTAAAATTGGCGAACTCCACAAATCAAGATCCCCCAACCCCCACGCCAGAGGATTGTTACTCATTCAGCAGCACATGGCTGTCTACAGCTGTGAATCTCAAGGCACTCCTCAGCAAACTTCAACACGAGACTCCTTCCCATTTCAGGGTCTATTTCCTGGGGACCCAACTTAAGACACCAGATGACCTTAGGTGAGATGTATCTGCAAATCAATGTCGTCACGACCACTGTGACTTTGGATATTTCACCTAATCTCAATAACCCTGAGTTTTCTCATCTCAAAGTGAGAGATGGGGCCTGGATCTATGTATTTGGGGGCTGTGCTAAGTGGATGCTGAGTGCTCAGGGCATCTCTAAGTTCGTGGAAAGGATAACGAATCTCCATGTGGCCTGAGAAGTAAGCATTAGAGGCCACATCTATCAAACAGGGATAAACCTCTCAGGTGGCTCTGAGGAGTAAATGAGACCCGGGAACAAAAAGCTCCTACTTCAGTGCCTAGCCCAGTAAACCCTCTCTACAAATGAATGCAAACTACTGTGATACATCAAATGCTCCCGGATTGTGGTCCCAAGAGGGGAGGATTCATTATCCTAGTGGCTCAAAAATGTGTCAAATGATTCGATGAAACAGCCCAGGTCTGTCTCTTTGCATAGCAGAACACAGTGAGGAGAGAAATGATGATCAACCAATTCAAAGATAAGATTTTCACTCCTAATTTTTTCTCTGTTGCCCCCATAAACACAAGGACAAGCTTTTAACGGCCAAAGAATTGAATGAAACCACCTCTTTAGAAGCATTCTGTTGTGCCTCCCACAGTTAGGCTACTGGCTCGTGCACAGAAAAGGCTCTGTCTTGGGTTTTGGCATCACTCTCTTGCTTCATGGAGCAGATTAGTCTTACCCCTATCTACCTCCGTCCAGCTACAGTTGAGGGCGAATTGTTACCTTGGAGTGTGTTTGCTGCTGGGGTTCTCTCCTTGTAGAGGGTAATGAAGAGGATTTCTAGTAACCCAAGACGCAGAATCATGCCTTTCTTGGAAGCAGATGAAAGGCATTTGTCTTTAGCATTCTGCTGTGCACCTTACTGATTCCCAAATTACGTGTTCGGGAATACAATCTGAGACATTGCAACCGTGTAGCTGTTTGGCATGCACTTTCCTGAGCTCTGTCTCCTATCATTTGATAATTAGAAGCAGTTGCATTTTAGGTGGGGCTTGGCAAGCAGAAATATAAGACGCCTGGTTAAATCTGAATTTCGGATGAATAATGAACACTGGTTTTAATATAAGGATGTCCTAGGCAATATCGGGGACATATTTATACTAAAAAATTCTTTGTTGTTTATCTGCAATTCAGATTTAGCCAGGCATCTGCTATGGTTTGAATGTTTGCGTCCCTTCCAAAATTCATGTTGAAACTTAATCCCCATTGTGGCGGTATCAAGAAGAGGGGCCTTTTGGGAAGTGATTGAGACAAGAGGGCAGAACTCTTGTGAATGGAATTACATGTCCTTATAAAGAGGCTTTCGAGAGCTGCCTGGCCCTTTTGCCCTTCTGCCACGTGAGGACATTTGCCCCCTGCCATGTGAGCACACCAGGGAGGAGGCACCGTCTCAGAAGCAGAGGATGAGTCCTCACCAGACACCAAATCCGCTGGCACCTTGGTCTTGAACTTCCCAGTCTCCATCATTGTGAGAAATGAATTTCTATTATTTATAAACTACCCAGTGTAAGGTATTTTGCAGCAGAAGTCAACTAAGACAATGTTCTGTATTTTATCTGGCAACCCTAACTTTAGCAAAATTCAAGAAATCAAAGAGTAAGAGAAATTTGTGAGGTTCCACTTGAAGCAGCTCTGGCCATGTTCCTTATTTTGTGTTCGGAGAGATGGGCATCACTGTCAACCACGCGCCCTTGCCAACTCTAATCCTTCCGGCTGGTGGGGATGGGCATATACAAGAGATGAACGATGGCAACATTTTACTGACTTAAAATTACAACTTCCTACCTTTGAAACATCATGAATTTTAGAGGTATTCCTGTATCCTGTAGTAGGAAAAAAAGTGGAGAAAAAAGTCCTTCTAAGCTTCACATACATAGAACACAACTTCTGCCATCTGGAATGTCTTCTAACTGAACTCAATTACTGCCCCATCAGTAGTTCCTACCACTTTGTCCACCATATCTATGTTCTGAAAACGGAAGGGATCTATCAGTCAAGGTAAGAACCTCTGCCCTTTTACACATTGGTTTATTTCTGAATTTGGTGCCTAACTTTCCAAACAAGGATGGAGAATTATGTTATGAGTAAGAGCGGAGGAAGGGAAAGAGAGAGAAGCTGAAACTGTGTAGACACAGGACTTATCCCCTCTGCTATAGATAGAAAATGTTTGATGGATGCCTGCGTATGTTCCTATACCAAATGCCAGATGCCAGAAGAGAGGCATGGAGTGCACCCCAAAGTTCCTATATCTCAGTTGACTGTGGCAGCAGTCATAGCATAGCTCACCCTTCTACCATCAAGGCTTATTATACCCAAGGGAGCTACAAAATGAGAAAGTCCATGGGTAATTATAAAACAAGAAGATATCTCTTCATGAGCCACAAGGGAATTCAAATCTTATTACTTAACATGCATGCCATTTAGGCCATGATCTGACACCAATAACTTATTACTTTAACTTCTTATTGCATAGGTGTGAAAGCCACTCGTGTTGGTCACCACGTATATCTGCTCTGGGAACAGAGCAGCCTAGGTCATGGGACATGGAAAAGAGACAAATCCTTGTGATTTTTCTCCCCGAAGATGTTATTTTTTCTTTTAGCACAGTTTTAGGTTCACAGCAAAATTAAGAGAGAGGTGCCTGCCCCTTGCCTCCTGCCCCCACATGTACGTAGCCTCCCTGTCCCCCGCCGTTATCCACTTCCCCTATCAGCGTGGTGCATTTGTTACAACTGACCAACCTCACTGACACATCATTATCACTCAAGGTCCACAGTGTACATTAGGGTTCACCGTCAGCACTGTACATTTTGATGGGTTTGGACAAGTGTATAATGACATGTATTCTTCAAGATAGTATCAGCCTTGTGATTTTTAAGCCACAGATTTTGGAATTGTTTGTTATTGCAGTGGGACTTAGCTCACACTAATACAATCAGGGTCGAAAATATTTTGGGGTTACAGGGGCCACACTGCAATGGCTGTACATGGTATCAAGTCGGAGATTATGGCCACAGGTATAGCTGTGAAAAGGGTGGCTCTGGAGCCATACGAGTTTGGGCTCAGATGCTACTGTACAACTTATTAGCTATGACTTCAGGCAAGTCACTTGACCTCTTTAAGCATCAGATTCCTAGAAAACCCTAGCACTCCTGTCACAGGGTTGCTAATGGAGATTAAATGACACAATGTGCATAAAATAGCACAGTGCCTGGAACATAGCAAGCTCCCCGTAAAAGACAGTTAATATTAGTGCTTCATAATTTGACTATTAAAAGATGGAGGTTCTAATATAAGAGTCCCCACAGTAATACATTCAGCCATCTCTGCTTGAAGTTTCCAAAGGTGGGTTCACAGCATCTTAGGTCTTCTGGTTCCACTTGAACTTAAATACCTATCAGTGACACCTCCGTACTGTGACATCTCTTGTTAACTTGTACCTCACTGGGCCTAGTTCCACCTTCTCCAGTGACTCTGAAGAGTCGTACTCTTCTCTCCCGTGACAAACTTTTGAGTATCTGCAGACACGGGCCTTCTCCCCCACATTCCCCATGACCACCTCTGTGTGCCTCTCTAGATGTCCCAGTTTTTCCACTTCCTTGTGTAACGGGTTGCTTAACCATTCTCCATGCTGCCTGCCCTCATATGGAGCCACCTCACTTCTTCCAGGTCCATACAAATGAGGGCACCAAGATGAGGTCCACTGGGCGCAGAGAGAGCGCATGGGCTAAGCAGCTTCCACTCAGCCTGGGAGGCAGCGATCACGTGGACTAAGCAGCCTCCACCCAGCCTAGGAGGCGGCGATCAACACAAGCCTCCTGCTCTTTCCCACGCGATCTGCTGCTAGGCCACGTCTCCTTCAGCCTATTCTTGGGTAACTGCTATTCTTTTTTCTTAATATAAATGTTTGGCAGACTGATTTCATTTTCTAGTTTTCCTCATCTCCCAACCAGTCATTCATTTATTCAACAAATATTTCTCCTGCACAACCACATGTAGGAGCCAGAAACTGTGCTTGGTACAGAGGCTAAAAAGATCAAGAGACAAGAGATTCACAGGCTGCTGAGGGAGACTGATTTGGAAACAGAAACATCCTCCAGAATCTTCTGACTCTTGATATCATGCAAAGTACAAACCATTTCATCTGCAAGCATGATGAGCCTGACTTCAATGTTGATATGGTTTGGTTGTGTCCCTACCCAAATCTCACCTGGAATTGTAGCTCCCATAATTCCCACGTGTTGTGGGAGGGACCCAGTGGGAGATAATTGAATCATGGGGGCGGTTTCTACCTTACTGCTCTTGTGGTAGTGAATAAGTCCCATGAGATCTGATGGTTTTACAAGGGAAAATCCCTTTCACTTTCTCATTCTCTGTTGTCCGAGCCATGCCTTGTTCCGTGATTGTGAAGCCTCCCCAGCCACGTGGAACTGTGAGTCCATTAAACCTTATTACCCAGTCCAGTCTTGGGTATGTCTTTATCAGCAGCGTGAGAACAGACTAATGCAGGTGTCTTCACATAGAAATGTGATGAAAGTGTGGAAATAAGGACTGAGTGCCCACAGCAGAGCGGTGACTCCTCTGGATGACTGCGTCCTAGCTACAATTCCGCCTGAGACTACCACGCCAAGATTCTGCACTTTTTCCAGGCCCCTTGGTCTTGTTAAAAATAAACTTTCACTCCTTTTATTCCTCCTAAGTACTAGCAAAGCAAATAAACTTTCACTCTTTTTATTCTCTCCTAAGGGAAAGAAGGAAGGAGGAAGAAAGACAGAAAACTTAAAAAAAAAACAGAGAAGAAGGAAAGAATTAGGTTAGCATCATATATTTAAATACATAAACCCAGAATATTATAGGGCATTGATGCTTGAAAACAAGTAGAGTATTTTCCCATTTCAGGTCTCTGACATCCGTTTACATTTTCCTCTCTTGAGCTTTGAGCATCCCTTAAGGAAGTATTTTCCTTTTAAGAAAATGGAAACAAATTAGCAGGCAAATAGTTCTGCTGGTCTCTTCATCTATCAACATTAACACAGTGCCTGGCAGAGTGTGAAAATCCAATAAATACGTTAGATAAGAGCATTGTGATTGATAAGTAAATATGTTAAATAAATATATTTTTGAGAAGAGGAGAGGATGGAAGAGGAGTAACTGACCTAATAGAGCACAAGCAGCCCTTGGAGGGCTCTCCTGAGTGACATGGCCCTCCAGGTTCCTCTGGGAGCTGGGGACAGAGCACAGGGTTGAAAATAAGGGGGCTCACTTGGACCCTAGCCTTCCTTCCTCACTCAGCAAGGCCTAACCCTCCAAAATCTTATTAAAACATCTCTAAAAATGCCAAAGGATAAAACGAAAACGTCTCAAAAAAATAGAATGAAAAAACAAAGAGAAAAAAAACAGGAGAGAAGTGCAACAAATAATTGCTGAGAGTTCTAGGAACACAAAACAGAGAAGCTAGAGGGGAGGAAATCATCAAAGAAGTAATACAAGAATATTTCCCAGAACTGAAAAGCATAGTATGCTGGTCTGAAAGGGCCACTGAGTCAAAACCCACCACAGGGAAGTCTGAAACAGCCTCCTCTGTGGTCACCCTGCTACAACTCCTATTCCTCTCCAGTCTGTCCTCCCGGAGCCGTGTCAAGCGGAGCCTCTCATCCCTGTGAGTGTCACTTTCCAAGGGCTTTTCATTTCGAATAGGATAAAATCCAAACTCCTTTCGGTAGCCCCACATGATATGGCTTCTGCTAGACTCTCAGACTTCCTGCCTGGCACTCCTTCCTCACCCACTCCAGGCACATGGTGTTCTCTGTTCCTCCCGCACGCCAACCACAGGTCCTTTCCACCTGCTTCTGCCTCCATCCTCTATCTTCCCCAGGAGCTTCTTCTTTCTCATCTCTAGGCCTCAGCACTCACATCGCCTCCTCAGAGAGATCTTCCCTGGTCACTCTAACATAGCACCTACAGTCCAAAACACATTCCTCAATTTCCCTTTTCTGTTTTATATTCATCGTATTTGTCACTGACTGAAATTACTGTATTTATATATTTCTTATCTTTTTTCCCCTACCAGATTATAAGCTCCATAAGGTGAAAACCTTGTCTTATTCACTGCAGTATCTCTGGAGTTCAAAATAGTGCCAAAGTAAGCATTCAATATTCAGTTACTGACACAAAAAATGACAGGAAGCCTCATGAAAGTGCATGGCCATGAAATGTTACAACAGAAGGATAAAGAGAAGATCCTAAGAGTTTCAAAGTGGAAAGGGCATCAGAATGCACTAAGCTTCCCCCTAGGCAACATTAACTGCTAAAACATAATGAGTGGTGCAACATCTTTTAAAAATCTGAAGGAAAATAATTTTCAAACCAGGCTGCTATACCTAGCCAAACTATCTAACAGATGTGAAGGTAACTCAGATATTTTCCGACATGCAAGGATTAGAAATAATAGCCTCCCATACATCTTTTTAAAGAAGCTTCTGCAGGATGTACTAGTGCAAAGCAAGAGACAAAATCAGGAAAGAAGCTACAGAAATCAGGAACGGGAGATACAATACAGCAAAGTGGTAAAGAGAAGTCCAAAATTATGGTGAGGAGAAGCTTTAGGTGAAGCTCTGCACAGGATCCCAAAGACAACTTGAAATCAGGTGGAACAAAAAGAAACACTCCAGAAGGGAGGCATCCAATTTAAAAAGAAACTGATAAATTTTCTGATACGGTTGAACATGTGAAATAATAAAGCTACTGGTGGGTGTTATAACAGATCTGACGGAATAACTGTAAATAGTTAAAAATATGTAAAAAACTTAGAAAAACATTAATGAGGAAATTTTTAATTCCGAGAAGCAAAAAGTTTTACCAAGAAAGGAAACGTTATCACAATACACTGAAATAAGTAATATCTACCTAGTCGAAACAACGTAAACACTGACTACCAATTTATCTAAAAATACATAATTGTACGAAAGGATAGGGGAGGGGGAAGAGTACAAGAGAGCTAAGATCTCATCTACCATAATAAGAACTCAATACTTAAGTTTTAAAACTGATAAATAGTAAATTCGTCAATGTGACAGCATGCAAGTTCAAAACACAAAACTCAAAAATTGTATTTCTTTAAACTAACAATGAATCTGTGGAAACTGAAATTAAAAACAATACCTGCCGGGCATCGTGGCATGTAATCCCGGCACTTTGAGAGGCCAAGGCTGATCACCTGAGGTCAGGAGTTCAAGACCAGCCTGGCCAACATGGTGAAACCCCATCTCTACCAAAAATAAAAAAATTAGCCGGGTGTGGTGGCGGGCGCCTGTAATCCCAGCAACTCGGGAGGCTGAGGCAGGAGAACTGCTTGAACCTGGGAGGCAGAGGTTGCAGTGGGCTGAGATAGCGCCATTGCGCTCCAGCCTGGGCGACAGAGCGAGACTCGGTCTCGGAAAAAATAAAATAATAGTAATAATAAAATTGTTCTGAAACAATTGGACATCCACAGGCAAAAAGCAGAATCTTGACTCAAAACTCACAGCTTATATATATATTAAAAAAATACCCTCAAAATTGATCAAAGCCTTAGATGTAGAACATAAAACTATAGAACTTTTAGGGAAAATTGAAAAATCTTCAGAATCTAGGGCTAGGCCAAGTTCTTAGACCAGACACCAAAAGCATAATCACTAAAAGGCAAAGCTGATGAATTGGATGGTGCTCTCTTAACTATGGTCTTCAAAATTCAGCCCTCTGGGCAACAGATAGAACCTTCTCTAGGGAAACAGACCAGTCCAAGAGAAAAGACCTTAAGGGAATCATATGGTAGCACGAGGCGCCTCCTGTACTGTGTGCAGTGTCAAATCCTCACTCATTCCAGACCAAGCGACGTCAGCCAACTCTGCCCAGGCTTCTACCAGGTTCCTGAAGGCCCCTCTCCTTTCCTTCTCTAGGGGTTGTATGCAATGCCTGCCAGGAACACTGCATTCCACATGTGCAATTCAGGAGCATGGGAAAGTTAGCACCCAAAAGCAGGTTGTGAGATGCATTTCATAGGCTCCTTGGAAGGTCCTGCAGGATTGCAGTCGCTCGGCTGACTTCATGATGCCTCCCTATGTTGGCTCTCCCTTCTTACTCCTTTGTCCATCATTTCTCCTCCCCAGGATCACATTCACAAATAAACTAACTGCATGTAAGCCTTTGTCTCAGGCTCAGCTCTCTGAAGATCCCAGGTGAAGAGATGAAGTCCTTCTAAAAATGGCCCACCTGAGAAGTTAAAAAAAAAAAAAAAAAAAAAGACAGCTCCAAAGCCCCACCCCACCACACGTGCACACTCTTGGAACTCCCAATCACCTGTTTAGTAGCTGACTCATATACAGACAGCTAGAGGGTCCTCTTAAAAATCACACAGGAGGCAGAGATTGCAGTGAGCTGAGATCACACCACTGCACTCCAGCCTGGACGACAGAGATTCCATCTCAAAAAACAAAACAAAACACACAGCAGGGCTGTTCCTGCTTTGTCTTCCATAGGAGAAGCCATCAAACTCACCTCTTAGAGAGTTTGTGACATGACTTTCAAAGCCAGTTTTATTTTTATTAAAGCCCAATTAGTTACATATACAATAACATATTAATTTTACTGCATTATAATCTTAACATGGATAAAATGACCTCTCTTGTCCTTTTCTATCAGCTTCTGGTATAGAACAAAAATCATCAGAGACCATCCAGCATTGCCGTTGCTTTGCTAAGACATGTGAAGCTCTTATACTTTCACTGATGTTGCCTCAGCCATCTAGCCAAAGGCTGAAAAAGTAAACCTGTATGAAAAATCCCAGGTGAATATGGATTCCTAAAACGGAAATGTAATTTTAGTAGAATTACCTCTACCCAGATTTTGTCTTCCATGTGGTTTTCAGTAGGGAAGATAGCATCATCAAAGACAAAGCTTGATCACAGTTCTGGGGGTGATAGAGAAAGCTAGCTATGGAAGAATGGTCAGATAGGGGGAGACGGAAAGTATTTGACCCTCTTGTGACTTAAAAAAATGTAAGATTAAATACAATTTCTAATAGCTTCTGAATGGGGCAATAGAAAAAAACCATCATTTGGAGTCTTAAAAAAATCTGTGGATTTTTTAAACAGAAAACCTACTTTTCAAAATAGGACATTGGCAAAATGGGGCAGGGTGGGGTGGGGGTGGGGAGCTGTTTCAGCTGCATTGGACTGAGTCAAGGTGACAGGATGTATTTGCCCACTAGTTTCTCTCCACGTCTTCATTCCCAGGGTACTAACGATTCAGAGATGAATGTACACTGAATGCACCCTGTACCAGCCTAATTTCTTTTGACAGCCTGCATTACAAATTATAAAAATTTTTGAAATTAAGTATCTTTGAAAATGGAAAACTGAACTAATGTTCCAATTTGGAGGAAGGGGGACTCAATGTAGAAATTAAAATCATGGTAAACTAATTTGCCAAGGGTGGGGGAGTGTTAGAAATGGTCTTCTGACTTTAACCATAATAATAACGAGGACTATCAATTAGGCAAAGAGTGCTCTGAGCCTATGTGCTGGCTCCACTACAATTTTTTTTTAAATGTCTGGCAGAATGTTTTACAAACTAAACCCAGCGAGACTACAATTCTACCAGAAGGTGCCTCAGATGGTTTTGCTAATAATTTTCATTAGCTAAAATGGAGAAAAACATCACTTCAATTATTCACTTTTCAAAAACCATCAATTTTAAGTTACAATATTAAATGTCTCTTTCTTCCTCCCTTCATCACCATCAACCAAATGAAACCAAACCCTGGAAGAACCCTCGCCAAAAGGTAAAGGGGGTAGGCAGTGACATTTTTGAAATATGTTAGCATGCTAAATATCTTGTCATTAATTTCTTGCCGCTCCGAAGTTGTGTCCAGTTTATAAGTGTAACTTTGTTTGAGGAGAGTTAAGTTCCTTTAGAGAACACGGAGGAAGCCAGCATTGCTACTGCCGCGAAGATGTAAGTGCGAACCACCATATACTGGCTTTTGTTTTAATAGCCTTTTAGCCAACTTTGTTAATGGACTGAATGCAATTTAGATATGGAACTTGGCTAAAACGTAGCTTCAATTGGCTATTAAAATTTAAGAGCCAACTAAGATAGCTAATTACAAAAAAAGCTCCAGTGATAATGCTAAGCAGAATTAGTAATAGCAAATGACAGTCTGTCTAGTCTTATTCCCATAGGGAAAGAAACTCTTAACTGAGAAGTCAACCAGACAATGTGCAGCAAACCTAATTGCATTACTGGTATTATGGCATACGAATCTGGCAGCTCCCTGGGACAAAACAGGGAATAAAATCTGCCGAACTCGAGGCAGAAAGCAACTGACCCTCTTTTACATGCCAGTTAGAGAAGATTCCAGGAAATGTTATCTCTATTCAGAGTTGATGAGTAAATGCTCTTTTACTAAGGAACATTCCTGTAAAACCCTAGTAAGGACTGAGCAGTAAGGAAACAGACCTTCCAAAAAACACAGTTTCAGAGAAATAGATCTGTCACCTATGCGGAATTAGATTTTTCCTTTATTTAGGTCTTAAAAAAGGCAACAACATCTGATTGCTAAAAAGTTGAGTTTAGAGGAGAAAAATGTTCTGCTTTTTGCTTCATTACAGATACCCTCATTATGGCATCAGCTGAAGTGCAGACTGGCTCTCCTGTGAAGATTTATCGTGTGTGGTGGCCACTTTGAATTGGAGGTACTGTAGTCTTTAACATTCCCTAGTCAAGTGTCTCCCTGCTGTGCCTGTAAATGTCAGTCCAGTTTTTTCACGGCTGTGCGCACAGATTAGAAACAGCAGGAGAGCTTGGGAGTATGACTACAATACCAGTAAGGACACTTGTCTTCGTGGCACTGCTCAAGTGATTCTTGGAATGCAGGACCCTGCTGTTTTCTAATATTTACACACAACTGGAGTCATCAAGAGCAGTAAATGCAGTCTAAAGGAAGCTTGCTTCTTTGTGTTAGGGACTTTACATTCAAATAGGGATATCAACAATAACATTAAAAAAATCCATTTTAAAAACTTTCATATTTCCACTCAATTTTGCTGCTACAAGACCAACCAGGTATTATCATGACTGTTCACTTAGCTTGACCCTCCCTTCCAAACACTTTCTATGTGCATCACACAGTTCATTGGGAACAGCAGGTGTTTTAGATTCTTGACCTCAAATTGTGTTTTTGCAGGCTGTGGTTTCTCTGACCTCTACAAGAACTGACAGTGCCTTGGAAACCATTTTGATGTAATTTCAACCACCTTTGCTTTCTGAACACTTTGCATGACATATCAGAGACTTACTTTGGGACTGTAGCACCTGGAATACAGACAGCTTCTCTTTCGAAAGTCTAGTTAGAAACTTAAAAAAAGGAAAAAAACCCATTGCAACTGTATGCATATCTTAAGAAATGCCTAAATGACCCTACTTAAAATTATGAATGCTAAGGCACACTGTATTTAAAAAACGGCAAAAACTGCAATTACTTTTGCATCAATCTAATATTTTGCCATAACTGTTTAATTATCTGTCAAGGATTTCTGGACTAGAAACTTGGGGTGGGGAGGTACACAGGGACTAGATCATATACTTCTGCAATTACAATATCAAGCAGATTGGGATGTACATATTACTTCTCCAGTTAAACTGATTCACGTTTGCACCAAAATGTTCCATAATAGTTAAAGTAAATGAAGATGAGGATGTTTGTGTTGGGGCAGAGGAAGGAGTAGGGAAGAACTAAAATATCCACATCAAAGGTCTTCCTAAGAACCTTGAAGGCACATTTCTCGACCTAGAAAAGCTCAAGAAGTAAATGTACTCTTTTCTCTCTTCACCAGGCAATCTAATAGAATCACTTCCCAACTGTAACTCTCCCTGCAACATACTGTCCTAGAACTTTCCAGTCCTCAGGTTTAGCTGACCCTTCAGTGGCTCTACTTTTCCAGTCCTCAGGTTTAGCTGACCCTTCAGGGGCTCTACTTTGACCTCTAAGTACTAACACACATTGGTCCCTTATGGGGAAAGTCTACAAAAGTGTGTAGGGACCTTTCTCACATCTGAGAATTATACCAAGGACCACCACCATGAACTTCTCAACTATGATTTTTGTGTCAAGGCCAAAGAGAATACCGAATACAGCAATTTTTCCACTTTTAAAGAAACTGTTGCCCAGGTATTGTATGGTGTTCATTTTAAGTAAGTGTGATGGCTTTTCACTGGCTTCTATAGGATATCAGAAGCAGAAAGCCAACACACAGGAAAGTGGAAATAGCATTCAGATGACTGTTCCACCCTCTCCCCAAACTCTGGATTCACTCCTCCCTGTTGCATCCCAGGCACAAAGATTATATTATCATCTCCACTCACATGGCTGACATCTCAGAACAATGTTCCAACACTGGACTTAACTAAGATGGTTTTTTGAAGATCATCTGCAGTGGTTTACAAATGAAACTGAATTTTCTCAATGCAGAAGTTTTACAGGGAACTTCATGACAAGCCAAACTACAAAAATCCAAGAATGCTATTCGTAAGTTGCAAAATGCTATGCCATCATAAACTCACCATTGTATGTACAAACGCATCCTCAGTACAGTGGAAATGGTAAGCATTTTATTTGTGTAACACGCATGTGATAAAGAGTTGTCTAAACCATCTGGTCAGCAGTAGACTGCATACAATTACTAATATAGTGTGTAAGGCGATCTGCATATCAAGACCCTTTTATAATATTAATTCTTTAATGTGACTTGTACCTTTCTCTATCAGTAGAACTTAATAAGTTAGAAGACTACAGAATAACCTGTGGAACTTTTTAAAAAACTACAAAATTTTATCCATGCAACTGTTATAACTAAAAAATTAAGCAGGCATGAAACAGGACTAAGAATAACACGGCCAAAGGACAAGAGTTAGATTTCTGTAGTGGTGGTAGGATCATAAGTGAATTTTGATTTCTGTTAATGTGGTTTGGGCAATAATTTAGAATTAATAAGTAAAATGGCATTAATTAAGTCAGTGTGGTGCTGGCATACGAACAGACAGATCAATGAAATCGAACAGATAGTCTAGAAACAAGAGTATGTAATAAAGCAGGCATCACAAACCAGGGTGGAGGAAGGGTGGAGGAGATCATTTATTTAACAAATGGTACTGAAGCTACTGGCTAGCTGCTTAGAAAAAAATCTTTGTGATCCTCACCTCATGGCATACATTTGCCAAAATAAATCCCATATGGATGGAAAATTTTGAAGCATTAAAACAAAAAAGCCTAGAAAAAGTCATGGTAAATATTTCTAATTTCTGGATGAAAAATATTTTAAAACAGTGATAGAAATTACAATGAAAGATCAATAGATTAATGTGATAAAAGCTAAACTTCATAAAAATTAAAAATATACACAAAAAATAAACAGGAAAACAAAAATGGCAAAGAGTTAAGGTCATTACTGTAAAAACAGTACTTACCAACACACCAAAAAGAAAAGAGTGATTAGTTTACAAATGAAGGTTTGGGTGCACTAGCAATAAAAAAAAAATTACCTTATCAAATTACAAAAATAAAATTTAATGTGTTAGTCTGGGTGGCTTAAATAGCAAACATTTATTTCCCACTATTCTGGAGGCTGAGAAATAGAAGTTCTGGCAGATTCTATTCCTGGCGAGGCCCATCTTCCTGGTTTGCAGATGGTCACATGACAGAGACAGACATCATCTCTCTCCTGTCTCTTATAAAGGCATTAATCCCATTAATCATGAAGGCTTCACCCTCATGACGTAATCACCTCCCAAAGGTCCACCTCCAAAGACCATCATCTTAGGAGTTAGGCTTAAACACAGGAACAATGCAGGGGACACAAACTTTCAGTCTACAACCCTCAAGGATGACAAAAATGTAGGTTGGGCACTCGGATCTACTGGGCAAAGTGTTAACTGACAGATTTTTGCAAAGTAATTTCATAAGTAGCCACAACTTTTCATTTCAGTCTTTGACCCAGTGGCTCCCTTTTGAAAATCTAAGAATATTCATATGTCAACGAAGATTTCTGCCCAATTTTGTTAAAAAATATTGTTTATAATGTCCCAATACTGAAAACAACTTAAATGCCCAATAATACAAAAATGGTCACGAAAGTATCATAAATTCATTTAAAAAAGTTAAAACATAAAAGTTACATTTATAAAGTATTTATAATAACATAAAAAGTATTTAATGTTAACTTTAAAAAGAATATAAAGCTGTATATGAAATATAACTATTTAAAAATAAAAATGCATAGAAATGACTGAAGAAAATGTGTCAAAACATTAATAGTGGTTGCCTGTGGGTGGTAGTATTATCGCTGGTTTGTCTGTTGACACTTTTCTGTATGTTCTAAATGATATAAAATGGCCACGTATTATTAATACACCCTTATAATCCAAAGAATATAGAGCATTAAAACAGAATTTTAAAGAATTAACAAACATATAATGTTCAACTGTGGACATATGTATCTCCCCACACAAATACAAATACATTGTTTATATTTCCACCACTACTTTATTGCTATGCAACTTGGGTCTTTATATGCACACTTAATTTAGTAATTCAAAGCAATAATCAGGGTTTTATAACTGGCTTATTAGTGTTTGTCTCAGATCACTATTGAAGAACACCTAGAAGCTATTTTACTTCAGGGCTTAGTTACCAAAGACTTATCAGTCGCTTTCTAGAAACTGTAGAGCACATACACATCCTGTTGTGTGAAGGACAAGGGCCTGGCAGGGGTGTTGATCCTCAACAGACTAGAAAACCTCAGCTCAATAAGGGCCTAAAGAAAATGGCAGAGAAGGCAAGAGAAAATGGAACCAAGAACATGTTAAAATATGGAAGCTGGATTGAGAAAGAACAAAAAATGGCAAATCCACTCCATTCAGGGATTGGAAAGAAAATAAAAACAATGCAAGATAAAAATACTAAACATAGAACTGAAAAGTACAAGAAAAAAAAAGTAACTCTGAATGACGAGGTTGCTTAACCATTCCTTAAAAGGGGAGTAGAATAAAACAATACAACGTAGGGAATAAAATAGCCGAATGAGGGATGTAGCTAACGAATCAAACTGGCTACTATGGCTAGTAGTTTTTCATTAATTTCTGTAGCCCTGCTAATATAGTAACATTCAAGAAAATGCCAGCACTTATTTAAAACAATAATGTGAGGAAATATTTGTTTTCTTAATATTTAACCAAGTTTTCCATGTTTTTATATTTTGAAAAATAAGGAGGCTACGGCATACACAGAAAAACATATCACACACAGTTTACTCTATTTTAAGCATTAATGTGTTTAAAACAGAACTTGAGAGTTAATTTAGGTGTTACAAATAAACTTGGGGGATTAACACTGATGAGTACTAAAACCTAACATTCTACAGAAAGCAGGAGGAGCCTCTGCCCAAAGTCAAATTTTCTAATCTGTAAAGATATGTTGCTCTAGAACTTCAGGAGGCATTAAAAGGTTAATCTTCAAAGGAAAGTCTGTAGATGTTTTGCATTTTTCAGTATCTAACCATTTCAGTGATAAACGCTTCATATGACAACTAAATATCCACATACCCAAAGGACTATAAATCATGCTGCTATAAAGACACATGCACACGTATGTTTATTGCGGCACTATTCACAATAGCAAAGACTTGAACCAACCTAAATGTCCAACAACGATAGACTGGATTAAGAAAATGTGGCACATATACACCATGGAATACTATGCAGCCATAAAAATGATGAGTTCATGTCCTTTGTAGGGACATGGATGAAACTGGAAAACATCATTCTCAGTGAACTACCGCAAAAGGACAAAAAACCAAACACTGCATGTTCTCACTCATAGGTGGGAATTGAACAATGAGAACTCATGGACACAGGAAGGGGAACATCAGACTCCGGGGACTGTTGTGGGGTGGGGGGAGGGGGGAGGGACAGCATTAGGAGATATACCTAATGCTAAATGACGAGTTAATGGGTGCAGCAAACCAACATGGCACATGGATACATATGTAACAAACCTGCACATTGTGCACATGTACCCTAAAACCTAAAGTATAATAATAAAATAATAATAATAATAATAAATCAGCTATTCAAATAAAAAAAAAAAAAAAAGAAAGCCAAAAGTTATAGTCTTTGTAACTGGTTCATAGTTTCTCAAACTTGGTATAACCTTCACAATTTCTGGTATGTCCATATCCCATCTGTACATTTACTTATTTTTTTCCTCAAATCGACTTGCTTTTAAAAATTGAAATACCTAATTTAGGCTTGTCCTAAGTAGTAGACAAATCACCAGTTTAATGTGCTAGCTGTATTTTGAATACATATTAAAATACTTAAATATTTAAGTGAAACTATGTCCATATACCTTCTAAACATACTGTGCACGTTATTAAGTGGTAAGGCATGCCATCCATCAGAAAATATAGTCCAATCCCAATTTCTCTGACCAAGAAAACTTTGAGGAATGAATCATGAAATTGTTCATAAATGTGTGTGTTGTTCCCAAGGCAACTAAAAACATTCGAGATCTTAAACTTTCTGACCACTGAAACTCTGAAGTGCTTGGTTTACTGTATAAATACTACATGCTATGAAAGTGAAACAAAATTTTTAGAAAAATAAATTCCTGTGAATGAATAGGCTCTATTAATATCTAGTTCATAGGACTTCCGTAGATGAAGCCAGTCTTTACACAATCTTTAATCACACCACTTGATCATCTGTCACTTGTTTTCTTGTCATACCGCTTGCATTCTGACATAATTCTTATGTAATCTTTCATATATGTAAATTTTCTCTCTCGTGGATACGCTTCCTCCACTTTTTATTTCATATTCCTTTCCTGTCTTTGTACCTCCTGTCTCATACAGCAGGTGCTTAATAAAAGATTTTGGAACAGAACAAAATCAATACAAACCAAACCTTACAGCCACAACATACTGTGCATTTGTATCAAACAAAAGAGATTTTTATTTTAAGCTTTGCATTTCCTTAAAAGTGAGGACTTTGTCAAACATTTTTATCCACTCTGAGAAATGTACAATGATTAGAAAAGTGCATGTCATAATAATTTTCATATATATGTACTCCAAAACATCACAAACACACGGCTTTGGAATAACTTAAGGAGTATAACCTGAAGATTTTGAAATTTCATAAATTAGCCTTTAATGAATTGTACAAAATATTTTTATAAAAAAAGTTAATGTTTTCTGAACACATGGGTATTTAATTGTTACTTCCACCTCGCAAGACTCACATGAAAATAAAACAGTTCAAATAGAAAAGGAGAAAAAAGTCAAAAGAAAACAAAGAAAAGGAAAGCTGGTTCACAGCATCTGAATTACTTCTGGACTCTCTTTCTGGTTCTTGAACCTTGAAGAAAAATCAAAGAAACTGAAATCATTAATCAATAATTTACAAAAGCAAAAGAACAGAAATATAAATATCCCTAAATATAGTTATTAACATTTCAAAATCAAATTGACTGGTGATTTGCAAAGATAAAATTGACATACAAAGGTATGACTGCTAATACTCTGAAAATCTTAGAAAATTGAGTCATTTTTTAATATGTCAAAAAACACGCCGACAAAACCTACCTTCTCTTAAGCCATATAAAAATACTTTGACTGATAAAACGTATCTAATTTTTACTAATACTGAAATATTTCTCTCCAAAATTTAAATGTGTTGTAAAATTTAAAACATCATCTCCAAATATAAACTTTAGCAATATAGATAAGCATTCATTCCTTAGGGGGAAGCGATGAGGTCACTCATGTTATGAAAAGCAAAGGAATGAGTTGCTTTTTAAAGCCTATTACCTACACACTTTCGGCAGGAGAGCACTGGGATATACTGAAATGGAAAGTCTTTTCCACTGGGAATTACACAGGTCCCAAATGAGTAGCCTCCTAGAAAAGGATCATATGTGATACTGGTCTAAGTCCCTTATGACAGCTCCTATCTAACTATTCTTGGTTTGGAATAAATCAGTGACTCTCTACTGGGGACATGGGAATTCTGCCTCACCGAGACATTTCACCCCACCTACTACTCCTACTCCACCTCTGGGTGCAGCAGTTAGCCTGATCACGGCTGCCTAGTGCTGGCAAAAGAAGCAGGGCCATTTCTTTCCCATTGCCGCATGCTATGCTCTCCCAGGAAAGAGCAGGGACACCAGAGTCAGGGACAGCATGGTGCTCATAATTAATCAATGACTGCACGAAAAAAAAACAAAAGATCAACACTTCTTTTCTGAAAAGTACAAAACATTCTTTGAATGTGGAACAAAATTCTACCATATGTATCTAAAGGTTTTCTGATCATGAGTTTTAGTTACTTAACATGAAGGTCAGTTTCAAAACTAGCATTTTTAATTTTTCCAAGTTATAGTTTCTATTCAATCACCATACAGTTCAATGAAAGCAAATCTCTTTTTTTTTTTTTTTCTTTTTTTGAGACGGAGTCTTGCTCTGTCACCCAGGCTGGAGTGCAGTGGCGCGATCTCGGCTCACTGCAAGCTCCGCCTCCCAGGTTCACGCCATTCTCCTGCCTCAGCCTCCCGAGTAGCTGGGACTACAGGCACCCGCCACCACGCCCGGCTAATTTTTTGTATTTTTGGTAGAGACGGGGTTTCATCGTGGTCTCGATCTCCTGACCTCGTGATCTGCCCGCCTCGGCCTCCCAAAGTGCTGGGATTACAAGCGTGAGCCACCGCGCCCGGCCGCAAATTTCAAGCTTATATGAATATCCTTTTTTCTGCCACTCGTCATACATACCCTATATACTGTACTATGATTGATTCTAAAATTTAAGTTTTTTCTTAAATTTCTGTAACATGGCCATCTATTAAAAATATCCCACAGTAGATTTTTAGGTTTTTATTTCAAGAAATTTTATTTTTATTATTATTATTATTTTGAGAGGGAATCTCACTTTGTTGCCAGGCTAGAGTGCAGTGACACGATCTTGGCTCACTGCAACCTCCGCCTCCTGGATTCAAGTGATTCTCCTGCCTCAGCCTCCAGAGTAGCTGAGCTTACAGGTGCCTGTCACCACGCCCAGGTAATTTTTGTATTGTAGTAGGACTTAGACTTTCACCATGTTGGTCAGGCTGGTGTCGAACTCCTGACCTCAAATGATCCACCCGCCTCGGCCTCCCAAACTGCTGGGATTACAAGCATGAGCCACTGTGCCTGGCCTATTTCAAGAAATTTGAAATTAATTCTGCACAGAAAACTGAAAATGCTGTGATAGTGAAATTGGCATAAAGGGTATTACAAAATCAAGGTCAATAATCAATACTATATCTCCCTTTCAACACATTTTAAATCTTTAACCACACTACAAAGAACACTAAATTAACAACTATAAAGTTATATTCAAATAGCATTATTCTCATTAATGTCTTAATTTGCCATTTTACTCTGAAATTAAATATCACTGCTGCTCATCTCCTTCAATCCAAAGTTTCTCACTGCAACTAAAAGAGCTACTACTGCCTGGAATTTATTATATAATCAGTCCTACGCACCTTGTTGACTTTGCTGCATAAATCAATTCAATATTTTCCCTAATAATCAATTCTGATTGTTACAAAAAAATCTATCTTTTTATCTCTTTAATTAAATATATAACCATTTTCATAATATACACTACTGGCAAAGGGGCCAATCAGAAGACTAATGTATATAATTTGATATTTGGAAAATAACATACAAGTTTGGGATGCTTTTCTATGATTTTATAATGCAGTAGGAAAAAAAAGTAGGAAATTTCTTTGTAGGGTTCCCTTAAAAATATCTACTTTTTGACTAGTCATGCTTTCTCCAAAGATTCCTCAGGAATGGTCCAAAATCCAAGGTTCTTAAAAATAATGCCAACAAAAGTAGCCTCCATTTTATGAACAGGACGGGGGAGAGTACACCAGCCATAAATATCATGGCTATATTAGCTAATTTTTAGCACAATTCTGAAATACTGGCATGATTTTGAAATGCCAAAATATGCATGATTTTTACAGGCTCATCATTTTGTGAGGGGAAAAATTACTTGCAGCAAATAACCAAATTTTCTCAACTGGTAAAAATTATGCCTTGCATAAAAATAAAAGGATTAGAGGCCTCTGTTCTTCTTGAAAATCATCCCATCACCTCCTCTCTTTATTTGAGAAAACCTACACAACACACATTTTGAAAGCTTTCAGAATGTGTTCTTACACAACAGACCCCCAACTATTCAAAATGAGTTTAGGTGTATCAAGAAAATTATACACGTTTTTAAAATGGTCTAAATAGATATTAAAGGAAAGTTGCTCCCATTTTGCTAGGCACAGCATTCTGAAAGATCACACAGTGAGAAAAATCTCTTACCATATTGTAAATCATAAATTGTGTTTGAAAATAAAATTGTTAATGAAGAAACTGACATTTCTAAAGCTGCTGTTAGAGGTAACCATTCTTGAAACATGTTTATGACACAAAATCTTAAAGCCCTAAAACAGTGTTCACTAAATTGTACTATGTATCTTAAAAATAAAAAAAATCAAATGTAATAATGTGTCTTTTCCTTCAAGTTACTTTTAAACTGATAAATTTAAAAATATACATTTACATGAACTCTTGGCTTTTTCTTTTTGTTGGAAGCAATAACATTTTACCATCAGATAATATTTCTCTCGCTTATGATTATTTTGATAGTAAAATACTTAACTCGCCTTGTACTTTAGGGGAAAAAAGGCGAACTGTAATGGGGGAAATAAACAGCATTTTAAGAACAACAATTTTGAGTTTATATGAATAAGGGTGAATCTGATTATTCTTTATCTTCTGAAAAAGTTACGTCAAAACAACTGAATTGTTCTCCTTAAATTATTTATGACTTCACTATACTCTTTTGTCATTAATAAAATAACAAAAATACTAATATATTTTCTTATGGGAAAAAGCATCAGTAGAAGATCTTACACTAAAAATTTAGGTTAAAAAAAAGTTTCGTAATTATACTAGAATTTAAAGGTGTTTATCTATCAAAACAAAAACCCTTGATGCTCATTAAGCAAAGTTCAGGTAACAAATGATATCCAGGCAGTCAAGAGAGGGATGAGTCTTTCTGATGCGCAGCTGAGACTCTGCCTTAGACTTAATGAGTGTCAATCTCTCTAGAACAATGCAGGATCTTTCCAAAACTAAAACCGCCAATTTTAAAATTTAAGCCGGGCGCGGCGGCTCACGCTTGTAATCCCAGCACTTTGGGAGGCCGAGGCGGGCGGATCACCAGGTCAGGAGATCGAGACCACGGTGAAACCCCATCTCTACTAAAAAATACAAAAAATTAGCCGGGCGTGGTGGAAAAAAAGAAGAGGTTGACAAACTATAAGGAACAATCAGGCAGCTCAGTTGCAACAGACCCATGTCTGAACCCTGACACTCACTATCATACCCAGAGTTATGTGGGATCAGTGTGAGGAAGTGGAAAGACATTGGCCTGACAGTTAAGAGTTCTGGTCTCTATCACTAACCCTTTCACAACAGCTCAGTCATTTATTTTAGAGATGGGGTTTCTATGTTGCCCAGACTGGACTCAAACTCCTGGGCTCAAGTGATCCTCCTGCCTCAGCCTCCTGAGTAGCTGAGACTACACGCACATGTCAGTCACCATGCCTGGCAGCTCTGCCATTTAATCATTCAGTGTCTTGGGTTCCAAATCTGCAAAATGAAGGAAGCTTCCCAGTCTCAACTTTATAATTATTGTGGAGAGAAAATAATCTAACGTGTGTACAAAAGACACCGCAATACATACTATATAAAAATCTTGTGGTATTTTATTATAAAATCAAAAGGTCATGACCCAAATAGTTGACCCCTCATCTAATGGGAGGAAATGAAATTTGTGTTTATGCATAGAAGCAGCTAGGCAAAACTGTTCAACTTACGGGTCTGTATGGCCTCCTCTGTCTGTGTGTTTGACCATTCCATATCTTCAACACCAGGTTCCTTGCTTTCTTCAATTTCTTTCTTTCGCTTCTTACATATTTTAAAGAGAGAGAGAGAGGTATCTGACAGTCAAGTAAACTACAAACTCACCACATATTTGTGTGTGTGTATAAATGTATATATGTGTGGGTGTGTCAAAACACACAGGAAGAATATTCTCAACTTCAGGACAGTGGTTACCTAAAGGAATGGATGAGGGATGGAAGAAAGGGGGAGTACGAGAACTTTCAACTAGACAGTTAACCCAGATGGTAGATATATTTGTTATATCCACCTCTAACTTTTCATGCTTTATATACTTCATTATTCAAAGCTATGGTTTAACCATCAGGACTAATCATACAGAAACTCTTTTAAAACAAAATGATTTACAAACTCACGATCACCACTCAGGCCAATGATACTCTCCACATTGTACAACGTGGGTGGGGCGGAGAGAGGATAATCTGATAAATGGAAAAAATGTATGTCTTGCCCCATTTATTACATCAGTGTTTGTACCACATAACATTGGTGGTAAAATTATATTTATGAATCAATAATGAAAAACTTGTAATAAATGTTTCTCTTTTAGCATACTTTTTATTAAAAGTTTAAGAGGGCCATAAACCTTACTGTACATGAATAGTCTTAAAAGTACAAAGCTCTCCGAAAATCTCAAAAACCGTCTGGATTTCCCACATTCTCTTGGGCCTGTCCTATTTTTCTAGTGAAGTGTTATTTAGGAGTCAGTGCTTATATTCTGTCACCATCCATTCTTCCCAAATGTTCCTTCAATTTCATTTTATATCTTTCTACCACTACAACATTTTCTAACAGGTCCAGTCCTGCGTTCAGTTTCTAAATTCTCTAACATCTCTATACATAGGTAAAATTACAGAGGGGCATTAGTAATAAATATAAAACTTTGAATTTTTTATATAACTTTATCTTGTGTAGTTTCAAATTTAAACAGGTTAAAATCCAAATTTTAATCCAAAGCTTCTCTTGGGTTGCCTAAAATAAGTCTCTATCATTTAGAAAACCATCTGATATGCCCCAAATCTCACAGGTTCACAACGCAACAGAATGTCCTCATTTATATTTTCTAACAATTAACAATAAGTTAAACTTCATCTGAGAATGTTCCTTGCTGCAGGCCATTTTGTGTACAGCTAGAAAAGAGGATAATGCCTGCTGACAGCACATTGTTCCTTTTCCTAATGGCAACCATGGGTTCTGTTCCGAAGAGAACTACATGGGAAAGCTGAACTCTATTCAAGCCACATTACCTTAAAACCTCCAAATGGTCAGAACTGTTATTATATATGTATTACAATTAATCCCACTGTTTCAAAACATTCTTAAGGTGGCTGTGGAAAATTAGAACTCAGAGATACCCACCATGTTCCTAAAGAAAATGCTTCACATATACAAAAATAACAACTTGACTGAACCTTGAGAAACTTTCAAAGGCATTCATTTAGCAGATTTGTATATGGAGGTATTGCCTCTCAAAAATAGCTGTAAGAGTGGCTATAACTTCATATAACTGATGAGAAAAGGGGAGAATGCCTTACATCTTTCTTTTCCAAAGTGTTGCTTCATGATTACCATCTAAACCCTGCTGGGCTGAACAGATTGGTTCGATAATTACATACAATAACTGCAGTGGGCAGGTAACCCTCAGCTGGCACAGGGCAGCTCCCCTGTGAGAACTTCCATATGCAAACTGCACTGATGGAGTGCATTAGGTACATCTTTCCCGCCGGTGCACAGGCCTGATTAACGCCAGCCAAGACTCCAAGGTTAGCATGTCAGCAGATTTGTGATGCATTAGGCAGGAATAAACACAGACACTTTTGTTCGTTCAGACCAAAATTAAGGAGGAATATTTCAGTACTATATTGCTTTCCATACAGCAGAGAATGCATTTTCCAGTTTTTGGAGAGCAGATTTTTAAATGCTCATTATAAAGGGAGCTAGCTATCCAATACATTCTACCCAAGAACCTAAGTGCATTCATCTAGTTTTCAAGCTTATTTAATAAAAGGGGGCTTTCTTAATCTCCATGCAGGTAAATTACATAGGAAGGAAAATCAGACAGTATTCAACCAACAAAAGAAACACCTGTGCTTTAAGCAGTATGCATTAGGTAAAGCACTCTACTGCATTAATCCACACTTCAGCCAGGTAACTCCTGCCCAACTTTTCTAACAATGTACGTAGTCTGCATAGAAAAAGGGCTAGTGGTCTACAGACCAATTAAAAAAACAAAATAAAACCCTTCAAGTTTAGTAGTACCTAAGTATGTTATCAATTTTATAAGGCAATGAGTAAAATTCTAAGCAATCTGCTGCCAGCTTCTTCCTTCTGAATCTTTCCGAATGCTTCATTTTATTATTTGTCAACATCCTTAGGCTTCAGACAGTGCATATTTTGGTTCCTTTTGAACAGAAAAATGGCTTCACAAAGTGACTATGCTAATCTCTGATTTTTGTCACATTCTGTATCAGGTCTCACAGGTGCCTTTGCGTTTAATATGAAACCAAAACATTGTATGATATATTAAAAAAACTTATAAAATAAACTTGAGTATTCTTTTAATTCAGCACAGCTAAAATATCTTCAAAAATTAGATTTCAAAGGGCACCAGCATATATATTACACATTATATTTTTGAAGTGTTCAGATATGCTCAAGTTTAGTTAATTAGCAGCTTCTCACTTCCAATTTAGAAACAGGAAGACAAATAGGCTAGATGCATTTGAACTGATAATTTACTAATAGTCTAAACATCGATTGGAGACCTGCTGTAGACTTAAAGCTGTTTTAATAGAAAAGAGAAAAAAAATCTTCAGAAGCAAAAACCAAAGACCAATTCTTTGCTTCCCAAGTCAAGCATCAAAAGATCACCTCTAGGTGCTTTCAACAGCTTCTAAGAAAAGCCAGTCAGATTCATGGCTGTCTCTAAGAGATGAGTACTCGGGCAGTGTTATTTGGGTTTTGCCCACCCCTTATGACAAAAGTCTACATGTCTACTTTAGAAACTTCAAATATACAGCCTAAAAGTTTTAAAATGCTTCATATAGTACATATAGAACACTGCACTAATCAGTCCATGTGACTACACTAATCAGTTAATCTATTTATTTGATTAAATTATTCCATTCCCTAACAGTGGTTGAAAACAGAATATTAGTAGTAACTAAAAGAAAAAGGACACATCTTCTATGAAGGTTACAGCAAACATGTTATTATACCACAATATTTATGAAACTAATAGATTTAGTTAAAATCTACTATATACACAGAAAAAACTGAAACTAGGGACGGGAAAAAGCCAGAGAATGTGCTCAGTATTTCTCAGCTGATGGTGATGGAAAGACTAGAACTCAGAGCTCTTTATTCTTATTGCAATTTCCTTTCCACAGCACTATGCTGTCTCCTATGTGAGCTTTCAGTAGGAAGCAGCAGTTTCTAGTTGCTGTGTTCTTAATGTATTTTTTTCTAGAGTTATAGTACATCCATTTGTGTATTTCATGTAAACCATTTTCATAACCTCCTCTATTTCTCTTCTACTATGTATGCTCCCTGAGGGTAAGGACTATGGTTTTCCTCATTTTTCCAACCCTTAATGAGCTTGACACAGTGTTTTGCACATATACGGATGTGCACCTGTAGAGTAACTATTGAACTATTCTTGTAATAAAAAGGTAATTTCATATCTTCCTCTAAGTCTCTCAAAAACTGTAATATTTGAATGGACATTAATTACAGGTATGTTTTAAGAAAATGCAGAAAAAGGTCAAACGTAATTACAGGGAGATGAAATAAAAAGATGGAGAGTTAGGAAATGAATGAATGAGTTGAAAAGAGACAGACAAATTTGAGGAATAATCTAAAAATATCCTGCTAGAGGCCCGGCATAGTAGCTCATGCCTACAATCCCAGCACTTTGGGAGGCCTAGGTGGGCGGATCACTTGAGGTCAGGAGTTTGAGACCAAGTTGGCCACATGGAGAAACCCTGTCTCTACTAAAAATACAAAAATTAGCCGGCTGTGGTGGCACACACCAGTCCCAGCTGAGGCAGAAGAATTGCTTGAACCCAGGAGGCGGAGGTTGCAGTGAGCCAAGATCACACCAATGAACTCCAGCCTGGGTGACAGAGTGAGACTCCGTCTCAAAAAAAAAATAAAAATAAAAATAAAAATTTGCTAGAATTTATTAAAGTGATGTACTATTTTCAATGAGTTTCAGTGATGGAGACTCTAATAAAAATAATGAATATTGTAATTTCCTTCCACAACAGCAATGACCTCCATCTGAACAGAGGTGAAGATCACCACCACGTACTTACTAAGCATCTACTGTGTGCCTGGCACTGTCATTTGCAAGCTGAAAAATAGACACTATAAAATAGTTAAAGCAAAAGAGAAACTTCATCTTTTATAAAAACATTAAATACACACACGTTTAATTTCTGCAACTATTGTTTTGAGGTAAGCACTATAAGAAATCCTTTTAGGGTTCCATAAATGAGTGTTCTTACATAAGTGTCCAGTGTAATCCCACTAACATGGAAATTCATTCTATGAAGTATCAATCCATATGTAAATATGACACACACATTACATCACGGTCCACCCTTGATTTTGTTGTTGTTGTCTACTTGTTTAAATTTAGATCTCTCTCCTGTCAACATTTTTAGTTATCTACTCTGGAGATAGGAAGTACAACTCAAGCAATTTTGCTAGTTAGCAGGTCTAAAGGAACAAGGTTAGCAAAATAAAATGATTAAATATATGGCACACAAAGTTTGGAATATCTATGTTCTTCACTAGTTCAAGGTATCCCACCCTTACAATACCATGAAAAATGAAGAATTTACTGTAACTATCAAAAAATAGCGCACCAAAAATTACAGGTAATCTATACAAATGTGCCAAAAAATACTGATACAATGGTAGACTGTCAGAATAAATGGGGGAAAAAAACTATCTGGTTGGCTATCAGGGTTGATTGCTCCATGCACAACACATTTTTTTCAGCAAAAGCACTGCTTTCATAAAGTCAGCATAATTTGTCTATTCACTTATTTTAGAGCACATTATGTCCCTTCAGCTTGGCTTACTAAGGAACTAGGGAAAGCTGCCTTCAAGCTCTACTGTCATCCATTCTCCTAGAAAAAAAATTCAGCTAACGAGCAGATAAGCTGCGAAACAAGCTAACCCTTGATTACATGATCTACAGGAGTACTACATGCTTAAGAACTTTCATCAAAATGTCATACAATAATAGCAAGCACAACCTAGAAAAATCTCCTAATGACACTTTTGAAAACCGTAAATTCAACTTCCAACTTGTTGGCAGCAATGGCTTTTCATGATTCTAACGTCATTCATGTTACAAGGAGATCATGAAACTTTAATATGATCAAACGTATAGTCAGTTAACAAGATGAAAGCTGTTTCCAGAGATTCAATGAAGACTAATATGTCAGTGTATTCTATTCTAAAGTCAATGCGACACCTCTTCACTCATGTTTTCCTCTGAGGGTTCCATGACATGCACCATTAAGGTCGAAAACTTTTGGCAAAGTTAAGATGTTTCAAGTACAATTTATGGGAAAAGGCAAATGAGTGGCCGGGTCATGCTTTGTCTTAGTATTTTATGCCTAAAATCACTAGGATGCCTTGAACTTTCTATATAAATGCATAATAATAATGATTTCATGGCCCTGAACAAGTCACCTGGCCTATTCTGAGTTTCAGTCCCATCATTCATGAACAAATGTATTTCACAGGCATGCTGCAAAAGTTATAAAAAATAATTTAAAGGTCCTGAAAGAATATAGAAACTACCTAAATGCTCAGTGATAACCTGAAGTTTAAAGGGTCAATATCCTATTACCTGTACTGAGCACAATCAAGTCTTCTGAGTAATGCTCGAGAATTAAAAATGTAACATTCTGAAAACTATTTAATATGATACTATAAACTAAGGAGGCTAATCTTTATAAATACATCAACAAAAACCAAAACCTATATATATACTGGTGGAGAGTTAACTAATCTCAGGGCAACACATGAACAAGTGTATTACAGAACAAATTGGGCTACATTAGAGTTACTATTAAAAACATACTACCTCATCTTCCCTCAATAAACTTATGGCCACAAAACACCTAATTCCTAAACACGCAGGCAGAAAATCACAGACACAGAATTCTCTGGTGGTCAGGACTCCTCTGCTTTATGTCAAGTATCTATTATCCTTTTGTATCAATTATTTAGCTTAAGAAATAAAAGGGTAACTACAAACTCATTAATTTGACTTATATGTTCTTAAAAGTTCTGGAGCTATATTTTACTTATTTAAAAAATCTGTTTATATTCTGCCTTAACAAGATGGAGCTACATTTTAGTCTTTATTTCACAGTAATTAACATCTTATCTTTCACTGCAAAAATCAACTTTTACCAATTCATAATCATTTACTATTCAAAACAATCTATTTTAATACACATACTCACTAAGTAAAATATAATCCAGTCTTCATTCACATGTGCCTAATACCCTGTTTCATAAACTGAACTTTTAAAGATGTAAGATCTTAGTTCATTAGAAGGTTCAAATGAAAACATTCAAATGAAAATGTTCCATGTTATTTTCTGATCATCAAGAAACTAGAAAGATGGGAAAAGTTAAATAGTGGATTAAATAACAGCATTAACAGTAATATTGCAGTTAACATTTACTGGTCACTTGCTATGTGCCTGCCACCGTTCTAAGCACTTTACATCTTTTATTCCTCATAACAATCTTATAAGCAAGACAGATAACATTCTTATTTCAACAGAAAGAACTTTTTAAAAAAATTCATGCATTTTTAAAAAGAAATGCACAGAGGCTGGGTGTGGTGGCTCACGCCTGTAATCCCAGCGCTCAGGGAGGCTGAGGCGGGCGGATCATCTGAGGTCTGCAGTTTGAGACCAGCCTGACCAACACGGAGAAACCCCGTCTCTACTAAAAATACAAAATTAGCCAGGCGTGGTGGCGCATGCCTGTAATCCCAGCTACTTGGGAGGCTGAGGCTGGAGAATCGCTTGAACCCGGAGGTTGTGGTGAGTCGAGATAGTCCCATTGCACTCCAGCATGTCCTTTCACTACTTCAAGAAATTCTGCTGGGCACCATTCAAGACATTTATGAGATACCAAATTTCCTTCTGTATCACTTACAGTAAGGTACTTATATACACAGAGATCAAAAGATAGTATGTGTGCATCACTGCCCACATGCAAAAGCTGGTCACGGGGCTAATAAATGCTACAATGTAAAGTCTAAAATGCCCTATATTTGCTATGCCTATTTGCAAAAGGGCTGTTTTCTGCACAGAAGCTATTCAGACACTCAAATTTTAATATGCAGTGGTTCTTAACTATGTCTGCACAATGAAATCACCTAGGAAGTTTTTTAAAAATCCCGACGGTCCCACCCTTATAGCTTTTGATTTACTTGGTCTAGGGTGCAGCACAGATAGTGGGATACTTAAAAACAGTGTTAAGGACAGAAAATGAACATGCGGTTGAAGAGTTAGGAGACATGGAGAAAAAAAGCTAGCTTCCAGAGTTTCCAGATTCATGTGGTACGAGTTCCGGAGGGACAGAATAGAGAAGGAAAGGAAATCCTCACATACACAGAAAATAAATTTTTCAAGCGTTTAAGACAGACATTAAGCCTTTAGATGAAAAAGGTCCACCAAGTACCAAGAAAGATAACTAAAGTGTAAAAACAAACTAGAACACACACACACACACACACACACACACACACACACACACACTTGTGCACAGATATCTGCAGAATGCCAGGACAAAGAGAAAGGCAAGAAGCTTCAAAGCAAGAGTGGAAAAAATAGAAATCTAGTAAAAAACAAAAATTAGGAAAATTAGATGTTAGAAGGCAACAAAGCAATGTCTTTGATTAAAAACTGTATGGCCACATTCGTTTTCAACTCGGGAAAAAACAGACATTTTTGGACTTTCCAAGATTTACAAGTTTACCATTCAGAAGCTTTCTTTAAAAAAGATTGAGCATATACTCTGAAACATAAAGCCAAGAGAAAGGACATGGATAACAAACAAACAAAAAACACAAAATATGTTAGACTCATGATTAACTCTAAAAAATAATACATAGTATACAAATGACACAAAAAACTAGAACTAAAAATTCCAGATGATTGTAGTATGAGAGATGGTTTGTGGAGGGCTCAGAGGGTAAAAGTAAAAACAAGCTCTGTTTACTCTTGTGAGAAAAGAATATAAATTCTAATTAACTCTAAATGTTCACACACATAAACAAATTAAAATGTGTTAAAAAAAAATGAGTGGAGACATTTTGGAGGTTAAGACTTCACAACTTCCCTCCACCTAAAATCTGAAATAATGAACCCAAAATAACAATTAAGAAATATTTCAGCAGCAAACAGAAGTATCATAGCTTTGCGGCATAACCTCTGAAAAGTGATGACCATGAAGTTTGTCAGACACTTCAAGAATGTGAGCAAACACCATTCTGAAATTTTTCACCAGTGGCCCCCAATTTAGAAGATGTAAGTCAGCCAGCTTGCGGGAGAAAAGACTTAAGCCCGTTGAAAAGAGGAAACCCTCCCTACTCCCCAGTGACTCCCCAAAAGCAGGACCTGTAATTTTGTTTCTTCCCTGGCTAGGAAGAAACCTGGAGAAAGACGGCAGAATAATCAAAAACACTAATTATCCTCAACAGTAAACAGGGAACTGCCACAACCGGTGAGAAAAGAGAACATAAATAAGAAACACACAAAGAACTAAAGCCATGGAGAAGAGATCGCCAATATAGTCTTTCTTTCACTGTGGATTCACTAAGAACATCCCAAATTAATAAACTCACATTTTTGCTTCTTCTGGGTAGGAAGAGAACAGAAACAAATACTGGAAAATGACGGATAATTTGGCCTATGACTCACCAGATCCACCCCCAAACATGTATTCATAGGCAAAGAAAATGAATTGACAATATATCAAGCCCTAAAATCCAAACTATAAAGAATAACATTCTCAAAGATGGGAAAGTCAAAGATTCACAAATACAATAATCTAGTAAATTCACATAAAGCTATCCTTATCCAATATGAATCAGATAGAATAAGCATGCCAACAAAGAATACCAGACAAGAAACTGAAAAAGAAGCTCATAGCATGCAAAAGATAGCTGAAGACTCCACCTCTGAAAGAAAACAGTCCTTCCCCAAGGAAGAAAATTTTATAAAATGCATCAGAGGCTTAAAAAAATAGATTTAAAGATACTTACTTTTTTTAAAAAAAATAGAGGAAATGATTTTTAAAAGACAAAAGGATAACAAGGAAACCGCATAGCTAAACAAAACAATCATTATAGAACTTATATATATTAGGAATAGTAAAAAACAGAGCAAACATATGTGACAACCAGATGACATAAAGACTTTGCATAATCACAGATAATCCAAAAAAAAACTGAATAAGAATTAAGCAGTTATATGAAAATAGACATGGATGTTGTGTATTATCTCTACAGACACAGAAGACTACAAACACGACTGAGATAAATGGAAGAACATCTAAGTAACTATAGGGGCCTACTATGGCTATGGAAGAGAAGATGTCAGTTCTTTCTGAATTGCTCTATAGAGTAAAGGCAACTTTAGTCAAAATCCCAGAAGTATTTTTGAGGAAACTAATAAGCCAATTCTAAAATTTGTATGTAAATTCAAAGAGCCAAGAATAGCAAAGACAATGTTGAAGAAATAAAAGTTGGAGAATATATGCTATCAGGTATCATTATGAAGACAATAGTTCAAACAGTGTGGCACTGGCACAAAGATGGACAAGCAGGCCAATGGTACAGAATAGGGTATCTAGAAAGAAACTCAAACACCTATGGTTACCACTGCAATGCTGTAAGGACAGGATCATCTTTTCCACAAATGGATTAAATCAACTAGATATCCAAAAGAAGGAAAACAAATATTGACTCACACCATGCACAACATCAATTTCTGTTAAACTGTAGACTTAAATGTGATGGATGAGATAAAATTTCTTGAAAATAACGTATCTTCATGATCCTAAGTAGACAAAATATTTCCAAATAGAATATAAAAAGCACTAACCATAAACAAAAAGACTGATGGACTGAGCTTCATGAAAATGAAGAGATTCTATTCATTAAAACATACCATATTAAGAGTGAAAAGATTAAACACCAACTGGAAGATGATATGTGCAACACGTACATGGTTTACATACAAAGTATTCAACTCTGGCAAATCAAAAGAAAGCTAACAACCCCAGCTTTTTTTTTTTTAAAATAGGTAAAAGATGTGAAATATACTTCACCAAAAAAAAAGTATTATCAAGGCTGGCAGGCATATAAAAATGTTTCAAATCAGTATTTTTCAAGGAGATTAAATTAAAACCATAAACAAATCAGTGCACATCCACCAAAATAGGAGAAATTAAATATAATGCAAGAGCTAGTGTCAGTGAGCAAATGGAACTCCCCCATGCTACTGATAAGAATGTAAGCTGAGAGAGCAGCTTTGGAAAATTGGCAATATCTACAAACCCTCAACATAAGTAAGCCCTATGCTGCAGCAACCCCAGTACATACAGACCCAATCTGAAATAAATGTATATGTTTCCCCCCAAAAATTAAAATAATGTTCTTAACAGCATTATCACAACTGCCAGAAACTGGAACAATTTGAATGTCCATCAATAAATTACAGTATAGTCATATGGGATACTACATAGCAATGAAAAACAACAAATTTTTGTTACATGCAACAGCATGGAAATTCAGAGATACAATTAAATGAAAGAAACAAAAGAGTATGTAATATATGATACCATTACTATAAATTTCCCCAAAAATGGCAAAACTAATTCTGGCAATGATCCATATCTTGATCTGGGTGATGTTTAAATGAGTATTGTGTAAAAGTGTACTTATTCATGCACTTTTCTATACATATGTAACAACTTCACTTAATTAGGGCAAAAAAGTCCACTTGACAAAATTCAGCCAAATAAGAAGTTCAAAATAAAGAATTCAATAACAGACCTAAAGAAAAAAATTGTTAGCAAATGCTGACTCAACCTAACTACAGTACTATGTCAAACCATTAGAAAACAGGAATGTACTTCAACAATCTAAATTTATATAATTAAAATAGTTTATCTTTATTACTGTATCAGGCTAAAACAGCTAGATAGATTTTCACCAAATTTAGAGTACATTGAGGGCAACCCGACTGAAACTACAGGCTACATGGTATAAAGGCCGTGTGAGGTGCAATCCCCTCAGAAAGAAAGGAAGAAAGCTGTCCACCGGAGCAGCTGCAGGCTACTGATTTGCAATGGAAGGGCTTTGCTCTTATTCAACTCTTTGTATCCTGTTCCAGGCTAAGTGCCAGCAAGGGTTTATTTAACAATGGTTAAATAAGAGAAACTCTAGAAAGACCAATTAGCATAATGTAGCCAGAAAAATAAAATTTTTAAATTTTAAAATTAGGAGGTAAAATAGAGAAGGAAAGAAAGGTATGTGAATAATCATTCATAGGGAGCAACAATATAGGCTGTCTGAAAATGAAAAAATAAAATACAAATTGCAAGGCCATGGTCTAGACCTTACTCAACGACTTTCCAGGGATGAGATTCCAGTCAACAACCCTTTTTGTTGACTTAGGCAGGCAACTTAAAACCCTAAAATAGTTCATGGAGGTGTTAATGTCCTTTTAACTTGCTGAGCTCTTTCCAGTAAATTAAGCTGTTCTTAACCCAGATGGAACAGGACGGAATTCTTTAAGGATGGGACCACATGTCATTGATCTTCGTAGCCCTAGAGACCTAGCCTAGATCAGGTACATAAACTAGACCTTTTACATAATTGTTGAATGTTAATTTATGAGTATACACTGAATCCAGTAACTGTTGCAGTGTACTGCCAGATTCTAAAAACTGCAAATGTTTAGTTCTAACCAACAATAAAAATATTTGACTTTGTACTCTTTAAAAGAGCAGATATATACTTGATCTCTCTGCTCTCCTTCAGCCTTCTGTCATCCCAAAATTCTACGCTTTAAATAAAGCTCCTTGATTATTAAGCAGAAAACATTTCCAAGGGGGTAAATTCATGTTTCACTCTAGTTTCCAAATATACTGCACCATAATCAAGCATGGCTGCAAAAAAATAGACAAGAAACCTTGCTTCATTCCATTGTTGACCAATTCCTGCAGGTTTTTACCAAAAAGAGTATCTCTTAGGAACCTAAAGACAAACATATATTAAACTGATTAAACCTACCCCTTTCCAAAAGAGATCTGAGTCTGATATATACACAGAAAATATACTTTACACTTTAAAAAATTATGACAAAGGAAAAGAGAGGAAACAAATGTACTAATTATAACAATTAACAAAGTTTCTAGAATTAAGCATCATATTTAGTTTTGAGCCTCCTGACATCCAGAGCAAAAAAAGACATCTGGGTTATAGATCTTGCTGAAAAACAGAGGCGGCAAGCTGTTTCTCAAAGGAGAAAGCTTTTCATTGTAGGGAGCACCCAACTTCTCATCCAGCAGAGCTCTGCTTTTATCTGTTTTCAATGAGAGCATTTACAATTTATATGAAGAAAATGTTCTGCAGTTTAAAAGAAAAGCTTGAAAAAAACTGGTCTGGTCCAATTCTTTCACTTTACAAAAAAAAAAGCTAACAAAACTAATAACTCGCTTCAGTTACATGGCTATCAAGCAGCTCATGATCTTACGTAACCTTAACTTTTATTAATTTCTTTTTAATACAAAGAATAACCCTGTGTCAGCAATGAGTGTACAAAAGGCAGTAAACTAATGAAGTAAATCTCCTAATAGTTCAACTTGTTCAACTTAGTATTCATTTTTTTTCCCCTAAATGAAGCTTTATACATGTCAGGGATGATCCAACAGGAAATTTCCAGCCTTCTGAACTATCCAAGGACACCACAGAATTATAAGGTCACAGATGTTAGCTCTGCAGCAGACTGACCTACTCAGCTGTAAAGTCAGCCAACCTGCAGAAACTACATTTTCTCCAGCATGTAGGTCCAAACAACAGGGATTTGCAAAGGAAGGTAGGGGCGGGGGCAGGGGAATGGGGGTTGGGCGGGGGGAGGTGGTTGCTCTGGACAAGTTCTCACATAGCAGCAGAGATCTTTACTTCTCAATCAACAAAATTTTAGAGAAAAACACTATACAAGCTACCTGTAAATATTAATGCAGAGAAATCTATCCTGAGCAATAAGAAACATGCTGCTTGTTTATGCATGTATGCAAAGAGTAGGTTTACTTTAATACCTTACTAAAAAATTTCACTCAGGCTTCCATTTTACCCTCTTCATTTCAAACAGATAAAACGTTCAGCATACTTGTTGACCACAAAACTGGAGCAGATGCAATTAAGATAAAACTTATCAAAGAAAAAAAAGTATATGTAGATGCATGTATATAATTTCAGATTCTATGATGAAATTACAGAGACCTGCTATGTGGCAAAGAAAGTCAAATTTTTGGTCCAATTTCAAAATTCCTATCTCCTTTATTAATTGAAAAGATAAAAACTTTTAAATATGCTGCTTCTGATTTTAAAGAGAGAAAAATTTGTTTTAACGCTTTTTCTCAGTTTGGAATATGAGATTTCCAAAGAAATCTATTAGAATTTGCAAAGTTAATGACAGTAAAAATGGTTAATAATGTAAAAAAAAATTTTCTTCTAAAAGTTGTTTTCCTTCCTCATAAAAATAGCTAACACATTGTATTAAATAATTTCAGATTATAAGGGAAATCAGTAAATTTATCGATAAGTTAATTATCAAAAATAATAGCAAATCAGTAAGTTAATGTATACCTGTAAAATCTAAAGTGATGCCAGAAGTTCTTTACATGCTTGTATAATACTTCTACCATAAAGTTCATCATTAAACATTTCTCTCCAAACAATTAATCCCCTTATATGCTGATATATAGCTTTATATAATATTTCTTCACAGAGCAAAATAATGTTCAAATGGTAAAATGCACCACACCAACAAACAAGGAAATTTTCAAATGGCAATTTTTCAAATGCCCGTTTTCAACTGGTAAATACTCTGACCATATCCACAAATAAGAAACAACCGAGACAAGATGAACCCTAAGAGGTGACTTGGGAGAAAACAACATATAAATTATGAATTCAGTGCACCATCAAAATTTCCCTGTCAGATATCAGTATTCCAAGTTAAAATCATTTCAGGAATTTAGTAACTTGGCTACCAAACATAAGAAATATATAAATATTTATTTTTCTACAACCCTCTACACATTGTTCTGTATTATAAAAAATGTTTGCCTTAATTGCCATGCAATCTGTCATTTTTCTTCATTGAACTACTCCTATACTTTCTTATAGTATTTGTGGCAATTATAAACACAAGAAGACCAAACAATAATTTAATAACAAAATTCACCTTTGTTATTGTTTTTGCTTTCAAACCTCCATTCTCCACAACACTGAGGTCCAATTTGCCATCATCCTTACTTCCTATAGCTTTTAGTCCTTGCAAAAGAATGTCGCGTAAATTTTGATAAAGAGGTTTTTCAGTGTAGTCTAGTAATTTCACTGTTTCCATGTATTTGGCAATTTCACCTAAAAGAACAACACAATCATTTTATAACTTTCAATATATTTCTCTCTGACCTCTAAAAAAAAATTCATGGTTATAGTAAAGTTAGAATGCAAACACACATCTTGTTAAGATACCTATTTTTTCAATCACTTCAACGAAAAGTATGCTTTTGAACTCAGGAATTGTCAGATAACTGAAATTAAAAAGGTATTTTGAGATACAATGTAAAACACACTTTTTGTAATTGTGAGAAACAAGACAGAACTCAAAATGTAAATATTCATAAAAGTAACTATTATAGTATTAAAGTTATAAAAAAAACAAAGGGATCTAGAATAAAGATTATGAAAGTAAAATGTCCTTAAATACAATGAATATCATAGCCAATTTGTTTTTGCCATCAAAGCCATTAGCTCTATAGCAGACAGCTATATTCTTCGTGTAAATGAGAAATAAAACACACCAAAAAGAGGTCAAAGAAAGAAGAAAGAAATAAGGTCTGGCTTTCCTATAAAAGAGAAAAATCAGCTTCCAAAAGATAAAAGTTTACTGTACACATAGACAGAACCACAACATAAAAAAGAAATCCTACTAGTCAAGATCAACACTTCTCAACATTAAAAATTCATTTTTGAGCTAATGCCTCACACACAGACCTTTCCCCCGACCTCCAGACTTGTATACCCACCATTTCATATATTGGTCCTTGGATGTGTAAATATCACCATTAATTCCAACAAACCCACATCTAAACTCTTGATCTATCCCTAAAACTTAAGGTTTTCTCTGTCTCAGTTACTGAGAATTTCATCCTTCTAGCTCCTCAAGCCAAAATCTGAGTTAGTCACCCTTGAATCATTTCTTCTCCCACCAGTCCTTCAAGAGATCTTATCAGTTCTACACACACACAAACACACGCGTGCGCATATATACACACATTCATTAACTCAAATATTTATTAAGCAACTCCTATGTGCCAGGCACTATTCCTAAATACTTGGAATATACCAAGAAAAAAACGGACAACAATCCCTAACTTCCAATTTCTTCATCTGATTAAGGAGATGTACAAAAAACCTAAAACAAGTATCACCATGTATGATAAAACATTGAAAATGCTCCCCCGGGAGAGAAAAATGTCCACTTTTGCCATGTCCCTTCAGTATAATAGAATAGTTATGTGTACTTTTAGCTAGTACAGTAAGAAAATAAATAGAAGGCATAAAGAGTGGAACAAAAGATGTAAACCAGTCTTTAGTCACAAACAACATAATACTACATGTGGAAAATCCTACAGAATCTACAAAAAACTACTACAACTAGTAGATAAATTTAGCGAAGTCGTAAAATGCAAGGTAAATATATAAAAATCTATAGTATTTCTATATACTAGCAAAAAGCAATTGGAAAATAAACTATTAAAAAATATTTAAAATAGCATTAAATACTTTGCAACAAATACAATGAAAGATGAGCAACATTTTCCTAGAGAAGACTATAAAACACAGTTGAGAGAAATTAAGACAGACCAAATTTAATAAAAGATATACCATATAAGTGGACTGGAAGACTCAACAGTATAAAGATGTCAGTGCTCCCCAAATTGGTCTACAGAGTCAAATTCAGTCCCAAGGTTCCAGCAAACTTGGAGGTGGGTGAGTGTGTGTGTAACTGACAAGGTGATTCTAAAATTTAAATAGAAATGCAAAGGGCAAACAACAGCAAAGTAGCAAAGTCCAGTTAAAGAAAAGCAGTGCTGAAAAATTTCAACTACCAGATATCAAGCTTAAAATAAAGCTATAGTAACTAAGACAGTGTGGTCCAAGAATAGGCGAAAAGGACAATTGAAAAAAGAGAGTCCAGAAACAGATGCACAGATCCACAGATCCACACTTGATTGATGACAAACATGACAACAAAGGAAAAGAATGGTCTTTTCAAGAAAGGCTGCCAGGTCGATTAGACACAAATACGGGGATAGGAAAGATACATGACCCCTCCTCCAATAATACCCAAAAACCAACTGCAGGTAGACTATACATCTGTATGTATAATTGGCAAGCTGCAACTGCCAAAAATTGGAGACGACCTAAGAGCAGAATAAATAAATAATGGTATGTAACTACAGTAGAATACCATATAGAAATGACAATGAGGAAACTACTGTTAAACATACAATACTAGGGCCAAGTGCAGTGGCTGACACCTACAGTCCCAACACTTTGGAAGGCTGAGGTAGGAGGACTGCTTGAGCCCAGGAATTCAAGACTAGCCTGGGCAACACAGTGAGACCACATGTCCACACAAAAAGATTTTTAATTAGCCAGGTGTGGTGGCGTGTGCCTGTAGTCCCAGCTACTTCAGAGACTGAGGTGGGAAGATCTCTTGAGTTCAGGAAGTCAAGGCTGCAGTGAGCTGTGACTGTGCCACTGCACTCTAGCCTGGGCAACAGAGTGAGACCCTGTCTCAAAAAAACAAAACAACAATAACAACAACAACAAAAAAAAAACGCGATAATGGGGATGAATTTCACAAATATATTACTGAGTGAAAGAAAAAGACACTAACAGAAGTAAACAATAATTTCATGAGGACAGGAATTTTACCTATTTCATTCACTGTATTACTCCATTTCTATAAATTTTAAACACAAATATTTGGTATTGGAAATTAAGGTAAGTGACTCATTCGGCCAGGAGGGAGAGGCTACTGATTGCTATGAGGTCCAAGGGATAATTCTGAGAAACCCACATTGTATTTATTGATATGGGGAGCAGGTTGCAATTTTAAATAGCATAAGGTCAGGGTAGACCTCCCTGAAAAGGAGACAACTGAGCAAAGGCTTAGAAAGACTTCCGAATATATCGAAACTGACCAATTCTCACTCTTTGGCTGCTACTTCTCTTGCATGGGTTACTGCAGTGGCCTCTTAACCTGCTTTCTGCCTAGGCCCATCCTTGCTCCTTCAGCAGTCCATCCCCATGCCAGAAGCAGACCTTTCCCCTCAGGATAAGCAGTTCATGTCACTCTTCTATTCCAAACCTCACACTCTTCCTTGAAGTAAAAGCCAAAGCCCTCATGTTTACCTATAAAGACACAGTCCTCGCATCTCCTGGGCACTAGTGTCCCTTCTGCCTAGAACTCTCTTCCCCAGACTTCTACACAGCTCACTCCCTCCCTCACCTCCTTCCTACAACTGCTCAAATGAGGGACACCCATTTGAGTGTCCCTCACCTCCCAAGTGAGGCTGTCCCTGGACAGCCTACTTAAAATTACAGTCCTTCTCACTACTTTACTACCCACCCCATCCCCATCCCCCTAATTCTATTCCGTTTTCTTCTAGTTCCACAGTACTAACCAGCGGAACATATAAATTTTGCTCATGTGTTTACTATCTAAAATCCTCCAACTAGAATGCTAGCTTCACGAGGGCAGGGATATTTGTTTTGTTCACTGATGTACCCCCAGTCCCTGGCACACAATAAAGCCTCAATATTTACTAACTCAATGGATGAATGAAATTTGCTTCCTTTGCTAAAAGCACTCAATAATAATTGAATGAGGCTCAAGTATTCATTTAACAAACCATCTAACATATATATACGTTTTTTTTGAGATGGAGTCTCGCTCTGTCACCCAGGCTGGTGTGCAGCGGCACAATCTCGGCTCACTGCAACCTCTGCCTCCTGGGTTCAAGCGATTCTCCTGCCTCAGCCTCCCGAGAAGCTGGGACCACAGGTGCGCGCCACCACGCCTGGCTAATTTTTTGTATTTTTAGTAGAGATGAGGTTTCACCGTGTTAGCCAGGATGGTCTTGATCTCCTGACCTCGTGATCCACCCACCTCAGCCTCCCAAAGTGCCGGAATTACAGGTGTGAACCACCACGCCTGGCCACCACCTAACATCTTACATTAAGGGCTATTCCATGGATATCATGCCTTTTTATCCCCAGAAAACAAAATCCCTATTAACACTGAAGAAGTCATTTCCTACCTGGTTTGTTTTTCTCAGGAAAACATTTGTCCATCAAACTTGCAATATTTGCTCTGTATCTGTTAAAAATTAAAGAATGAGTCACTGTTTGAAGCTTGATGTCATATGTTAATATGAAATAAAAATATATAGCACATTAAGCTATATTGTGCTACATCCTAAATATGCTTCAGACATTTTTCTAAAATAAAAGACCAAGGAACCTTACTGTTTAACAAGTACAGTACTTTCTTATTTCTATATCAGTATCAATTGAAACTACAGTTCCTATCAAGAAATTGTGACTAAAAACATTTGGCTTATCATGATTTTGCTAGAAATAACTTAAGTTTTCCTTTACCTAATTTTGGAATCTCTAACGTATTTAGGATCTTTCAAATTATCCTCCCAAGGAAGATGGCCAGTAAGCCATTGGATCATGCAATAACCAAGTATTTCCAAATCACCACGTCTTGATGGGGCTACAAATGCAAGAGAAGAACATTAGGTAGACTGAAATAATTTTTAATGTATAATTTAAAGTATATATAAAGTAATAACATAAAACAAGTCAACTCCACAGTCTGTTTTTCATCATAAAATTTTGACTGCATTTCACCTAGGTATTGCATTGGACAGTATAAAAGAAACAGCTTACCTCCCAATTAACTTCCAACTAATAATCTACTTTAAAACCCAAATTGGTAAATTTTAGGGTTTCAAGCGGAGACTGTTAGTCTAGAAACAAAACAATGATATATTCAATACTGCCTTTGGAAAACTTGAAGATATTCTTAAAATTTTTATATGCTATTAAGAGGCCCAGAGAACTGGGTGTTTGAGTTCTTCCACAGCTTTGAGCACAGAAGAAACGACTGCTGAAGAAATAAACTAACTTAACAGGTAACAAAATAAAAGTTAGCTGTTATAAAGTTGTAGATAAATAAGAAACTTGAGAAAAAACACAAAAACAAACATTCCAATTAAACTAAATAAAACCCAAAAGAAATCCTCATGGCAGCTGAATGAACCACTACCACCTTCTTGGTTATCTTTGAAGGCTACGAGGAAAAGGCAGGAGAGAAGAACACAGACGGTCCTCGAATACAATTGTAGGAGTCTCACCTCTGCCTTCTTTCCGCATGCCACTGTGCCTCTTCAATTCTTTTTTATTTATCTATTTATTTATTTATGCATAATTAAGAACTACGTAGGAATCTGGGTGAAAACATTAGCAGTCTATTTCTCACTCCAGTACTACTGACATACCCACACCATTGTGTGCATCGATGCTCGTGAATTCAATAGTGCCATCATGACATCTTTTGGGGTCTTCTTTGTATTCTTTATGAACTCCTTCTGGGCAGTACCGATAAGCAAGGCCATAATCTACCAAGTACACCTATAAATTTCCAAGCACCAAGACAAATTAAAGTCAAAATCACAGCACATATACCCCTTTAAAGCACAGAAACAAAATACTGGCATCTGAAGGTGGGTTCACCTACAAGGTCATTCCATAACACTCCAAACAATTTAGATCCAAAATGCAAACAACAGCAAATACTTAATTCTGAAAGGCTTTTTATTTTTAATAAAAATGTTAAATGACCACATAGCTATAGTGTAATCACTTGACTTTATACACTTTAAGATAAGTATATGTTATACTTGTAATTAATCTTGTCTCTTCAATTTGAATGAAAATTATACATTTTATACTTTATCTTACAGACTCTAAAATTGAGCACAGAGCAAACCGTCAATACTTGTTGCAATACAACTGCTACTTTCCACACAGAAAAGCACACCCAGTAGAAGACTGCTAATGATGCTGACACATGATATGTTACCTTCTATTCCTCTGTTTCTTCACTTGTAAAATAATCAAATTTCAATTTACTTTATAAAAACATTTCATACATCATAATAATGATCTAAACAACTGTTAGATCAGGCTTTTATCTATATTTAAATACTATATTCTAAAGCCAAGTCTTCATGATTAAAAGTAAATTTTAATATTATATACATACTTATTCGTGGGCATATACATGTGGGTCTGATTAGCATACAAAGCTAATAAACTTGGCCTTCTTCTATTCCATAGCCACATATTACATCTCTAATTCTGAGTAAATGTCACAAATGCATGCATCTGGGCACAAGAGGAAACTGAAGTAAAAATATGTGGCTAGATCTAGCACATACATCTAACACTGGAAAAATAATCCCACCCAAAGCATATGTCTGAAGGATAACAGAGCTGCAAAAATATTTCCATATAAACAAAGGCAGCATGTTTTAGTCACCTGCAAAGTGATATAAGTTGTATTTTATTATACTGTACAAGTCCAGCCTATTTCAATTAATGGAACCCTTATTGTTCAGGTTGTCAGCTGTGTTTTCTTTGTTCTTAGCCTAGAAATATCTAAAAAGAAATGGCTACAAAGAACAGAGATGAATTTGATGATTGCCTTTTTAAGATTTCTCCATTAGCACACTTTCTTAATAGTATAGTAACTTTCTTCTTTTATACTTATATAGATTCCCTTATATCCACCATAACTGACATTGGAGGAAGGGAAGCAAACATGAGACGACAGAAAAAGAAATGGGAGCCAAAGGAAAAACTAAGCAAAGGTAGTTAAAGGTACATTTGAGAGAAAGAATGAAGTACAGAGTACTGACAAATAATTACAATAATCAAAGTACCCAAACACATTTAAAATGTTTAAATCTTCCTTTTTATATAAGATCAAGAAAGAAGTGAGAACATACATTAAGTATGAATGTTAACTAAACCTTACTTTCACCGAAATCACAAAAACAGTTATACAGGAAAATTGTATAGATCCCTCCACTTCAACTAAACTGACCTAAATAAAGGTATAATAACATTAGCTTTTCTCCTTTCCTTAGAAAGTAAAAATTACAAAGGGAATGTAATAAGCTAAAAAAAAAATGCACATTTGAATTCCAAACACTAAGGGTATACAAATTTAGACAGCTAAGATATTTCTGTAAACCAATTGATTTGAATAATCAACATGTTAAAGACCAAATTTTCCAAGTAATAGAACACTTATATTTGATGGATTTCTTGAACAAAGGAATAAAAAAAGTGACAAAGCAGACAGGCAAATATAATTCATTGGTGTACTATATAATTTTAAGCTTCCACCCCCAAATAGCTATTTGAAATTCATTTGTATCACAAGCACTTCTTCTGAATATTATTTAGGGCAAAATAGCCAACTTGATAAAGTGCCAACAAATCACATCAAAAATGTAGAATGTTAACTAGATCAAAGTGTCAAGAAGAAATATTATTACCATATCTACTTCAAAAGTTAAAACTTCTACACAGGTTCAAAAGTTCAAAGCAATCATGTTTATTTTCAAACAACACGTTTTAAATAGTAGAAATTTAAGTTATAAAACTACCTGGTCAGGATTCTTGTAGTTCAGAAGAAGATTTGAGGCCTTGATATCTCCATGCACATACTCATGCTCGTGAATATATTCCAGAATATCCAGCTATGAAAGTATCATACAGAATAAGTTAATGCAGTACCTAACACCAGCCAGCAGAGGACCAAGCTTCAACATAAACTAGCCTTTACTGTACTCAAAACAATTTTTTTAAAAACAAGAACATAGCTCACATACAATTCTTAGGCTTAGCTGCAAGACAGTTTTCCGAGAAAACCTTTTGGCATTTGCTTCATATATTTTCTGAAGGTCACTCCCAAAGCGATCCATTATCATAAACCTGTAACTGAAGACAAATATGAAAAGCCAATGAACAAAACACAATTCAAGAAAACCAACTTTGCAATGAGTACTCTCAAAGTAATTTTTTCAAGACAATGTTTAGTAAAGAAGTATTCTTTAAAAAAGAAATACAAACATTTGCAACAATTTCTCCCAACTAGAAATCTCAAGAGTTCAGAGTGCTTTCAGGTCCTGCTTTTTACCCGAACGGCCTCTTCCTGGACGCAGGTAGTTTCAGGAGACTATTCAATTTCAGATAATGCTCACAGAGAGAAGCAACAAGTTTATTCACAGTAAAAATAAAACAAGCTGAATAAAAATGACAGCATCGATTTTTCTCATAGTTAAAATTAATTCATGTTTCTGGATATCAGCTTCCTTCCTGTGACTGTTTCTCTCTATTTTTAAGGTATATTTCAGCAGTAACAACATTCTGCTAAAATCAAGATTCTCGTGAGATGCTTTAACAAGAGCCAGATTCAATACCATTGTTTAAATGGCGTAAAAGGATTGTACATTAAACACTCAATGGCCAAGATGTGGGGAAAAACAAATATCCTGGAAAAACATGAAGATAACTGGCTTTGCCATAAAGCAGCTATGTCACCTTGGCCGAGTCACATTACTTCCTGGGCCTCAATTTCCACAGAAGTAAAATGAGAGAGTAGGGACTCACCCTTTCTAAGGTCACTTCCAACACCCAAAACTCAGATTCAATAACCATGTTGTATTTCAGTATGTACAGAAAAGCATCACCTATTTGCAATAACACTGCTTAGCTTCTGCTCTGAGGACCACTTTTATCTTCAAAAGTTTTCCAGATTCTAACTTGTTGGTGAAATCATTCAGTAAATCAATAAAAACCAAAACCACACTCAGAATGTAGCAGGACATCTCCAATGAGGAAGATTATGAATCATCAACACCATAACATCTAGCATTTACTGAACACCTGGTATGTGCACAGCACTACTATAAGTACTTAAAATGTTATTAACGCATTTAAACCTCACATCACTCTATAAGGTAGGTAACTCCTATCATACCCATTTTACAGCAGAAGAAAACTGATAATTTGTCCTCTAGTATGTGGCAAAATCATGCTTTTAACCACTGCACTACATATTAACTGAAATAAATGTCTGTAGGATACAAAAATCCCATTTATATGTTATAGGCTTCTATGGTAACAATATGACAAGTTCAATAGGGAAGGAAGAGTTGACTAACATTAAAAGACAAGACGTTGAACAAGTAACTCAGAATTCTATTCATTTTTGAACTGGAAGAAAATTAGAAAATCATCTTGTCTAAACATCTTTTAATAAATAAAATAAGGTCTTTGGAGGTAAAGTGATTTGTCCAAAGTTATAAAATTAGTCAGTGGTGGCCGGGCGCGGTTGTTCACGCCAGTAATCTCAGCACTTTGGGAGGCCGAGGCTGGTGGATCACCTGAGGTCAGCAGTTCGAGACCAGCCTGGCCAACATGGTGAAACCCCGTCTCTACCAAAAACACAAAAATCAGCCGGGCACGGTGGCAGGAACCTGTAATCCCAGCAACTCGGGAGGCTAAGGCAGGAGAACTGCTTGAACCTGGGAGGTAGAGATTGCAGTGAGCCAAGATTGAGCCACTGCACTCCAGCTGCGCGACAAGAGCAAACTCCATCTCAGTAAAAAAAAAAAAAAAAAAAAAATTAGTGACAAAATATTCATTCACGTAAGATTTCCTAGAACCTTGGCTTGTAAGATAATAAAGTGAAAACGGTAACTTTGACTTCCTGGTTTCCTGCGTATAACAGGTATTGCAAGGTTGAGAGATAAGACCAGGGCACATATACATGTTCGCTTTTACTAAATAGGTGATGTGTGTAATGATTATAACATAGGATGAGCATCTCAAATCTGAAAATCTGGAATCAGAAGTGCTCCAAAATTAGAAAGTTTTTTTAGTGCCAACAAGATGTTCAAAGGAAATGCTCACTGGAGCATTTTGGATTCCCCATTTTCAGATTTGGGATGCTCAACCCAGTAGGTATTAATGCAAATATTCCAAAATCCTTAAGAAATCCCAAATCTAAAATACTTCTGGTGCCAACATTTCAGATAAGGGATACTTAACCCTAATACACAGGTAACAAAAATACAACCTCTGTAACAGCCTGAAAGGTGGCTAAAACACAACTGCTTAATTCAACATGGGGTCTATTAATAAATTCTGTTACACAGGTCTTTGTTTTTATTCACAAATCACCCTACCACCACTCTTATTAAGCCCTTAATCTTGTCACCATACCCAAATCATAAACATCAACTGAAACATGATTCCATAAATTTCACAGAAACCATTACCACATTCTTCTGGAAAGATGGCTCTACCATTGAGTAGTAAAATGAAAGCTATTTCTAAGTAACTCCTCTAAAGTAAAACCTTTGATGTATACTTTTCTGGAGACTTGGACAAAATGTACAAGTAAAAGAAAAATGTAAATCAGTGTAAATAATTTAATAATGGTAGCAGCTAACATTGTTCTAAGCCCTACATACATATTAATTCAAATGAGTTACAAAGAAAACTAAGCATGTCTGGCATGGGAGGGGGCTGGAAGAATAATCTACTTTCTATTTCTTTACTTTCTAAGACCTATAATGATTCTTTTTAAGAGCTTCAACCTAAAAAGTAAATCAATGCCTGATATATGACTAATGCCATCTTTTTAAAGGAGACATTTCTACAACCTCATTTTATAGAAGAAATGGGCTGGGAGGTAAAGTCATCACTAGTAAGTGGTGAGTTAAGACTTAGACTGTGTTCTCATTTGTCATCACACTCTAAAGCACCTCTGATCCACACCAGTGAAGTTCTTTCCAGCAGTGCCCTCGTCAGTCAGCTTACAGAGTCAACCTTGGACCCACTTAGTCCCTGGTCACCTCACAGGAGTCACACAAATAAAAGCCCTGTTTAATTGGTTCTGAACCTCATCATAAAATGGGTGGTAAGGATATCTATGGTAAAATGTGATATGACAGTGTGGGCTACTTTTAAAAAGACCATCATTCCCAAGCAAAATACCACCACTGACAAACAAAAATCACAGACAAACAAATGAAACCAATTATGATAATCACAGTGATGATGACTGCAAGAAACATTTCCTCAGCACTTACTCTGTGCCCCTTACAATTTACACGTTTTCAATTCATCTTCACAGTAATTCATAAAGTAAGTACTATTATCCTCATCTCACAGATAGGGAAACGAGAGAGACAGAAAGTTAACTAGCCCATGACCACACCTGATGGAGTCAGGTACAATCAATCTAGTGCTAGATTTGTTTGGTGTTTAGGTTTTGCTGCAATCTACCATACTTGGATTTTTGGGTTTTTTTTAAGACGTTTATACTGAAATTATGGAAAGAGGAAAAGGCTGTTATTCCAAATCTAAAAATGCTCTAGCCCCAGGCACTTTTCTTCCAATCATCTCTATGAAATGTAGTTTTCATATGTACTGTTCCTTAGGAATATAACTATTGTATACTGGAGCACACAGTCAAATAGATTTGCTTCCTAGCAAGTCATTGCTAAGGGTTTTTCTTGTCTTACTCCCCTTTAGACAGTCTTTAATTCACCATGTAAACCATTTCCCAAATGCCACTTTCACCACCATGTCACCTCATCCCTTGCTCAAGAGCAAGTGATAGCTTCTGACTACCTACTATACATTGGTTCCAAACTGTTCTTTCCTCTACGGGTCTTCATTATCTGCCACCGACTCTTTCTCGAAGTTTATTTCCTTCTCTCTTACACACATGCCCTCTTCCTCTGCTAGAGGAAGACGGCCACTGGGTCATACAGTAGAATACAAGTCTATCCTGCCTGTGCTCACATTAATCTCCCACTTAAGATGCTATTCTGCCTCCTCAATGATTTTCTAAACCAGTAGGTTTTAACATTTAAGCAATTAAAGACCCCTCTGAGAGCAAAAGCTAACATCTATGTTTTACATATACTCTCGTAGCTTTATACTAAAACATCATTAAGTGGGTAGCTGTTACTCCATTTCACAGATGAGTAAATTAAAGCAAAAAATTGCCCAAAGTCACACACATTTTAAGGGGCAAAACAAGGTTTTAAAACTAGGCAGTCTAGCTCTAGAATCCTTGCTCTTAACTAATCCTTGCTCTATAGTATTTCTCCAGAAAATATTATAAAAACTATAATATATTTTGCTATCCCAGCAAAACCATATAAAATAAAATGTTAAAAGTGACTTCAGGGATCCCCACACTCCCTAAGAGAGGCATGGATCCCAAGTAAACAACACTGGCTGCCTACCCAACTACTACCCCTCCTCTCAATCTTTTCTAACGGAGCACCAATTTGGTTCCGGCATTCCATCCTTTTCCACATGGATCACTGTGATCACTTTGTCCTTGCCAGTCAATGGTTTAAGTATTGATAAAATTCTGACCAAGAAAACGTGAGAGGAAGTCTGCCACAGGGCTCCTGGGAAAGCTTTCTTTGCCAGGAAAGTGAAACTCACAACACAGAATAGATACCATTTTCTGCCCTTGGGTATTGTGCCTGCATGTGAAGCCTAGAAATGGAGCAGCCACCTGGCAACCACACAATGGAGAACCAACAGAGAACAAAACCAAGATGAGGAGGGCAAAGGTGCAAGATAAGGAACCTGGGCCCTTGATGACTGCCTGAGTCAAAGTTTTCCTTTACTTGGAGCTGAAATCATCCTAAGCAATATATCCCCAGTTCCAAACTAAATCTACCCATCAAGTCTCAGCTACCAAAGCTTTACTCCATGAAGTTCCATTCATTCATTCAAATATGT